>NW_021832640.1:0-10000 GCF_006345805.1 Octopus sinensis | reverse complement strand
TCTGTCTCATTCTCCTCTTCTTCTTCTCTCTCATCGTTCCAGTACAGAGGTGTGATGTGATGCTGTGATGTTCATGCTGTTGCTAATACAGAAACAAGTGAAGTACTGTAAACTTTGGCCATTCCACTTCAGCTGAACCCCCAACACATCCTGTCATCACTTGAACACCAAGCGTATTGGTTATTGTCAATAATCAATCACACCACGCCTCTGGTCTGCCAAGGCCAACTTTGCCTTTCGTCCTTTCAGGGTCAGTAAAAAAATACCCCTCGAGTACTGAGATTGATGAGTTCGACTAGTCCCCTCCCCCAAAATTTCAGGCCTTGTGCCTTTAATAGAAAGGATTATTATTATTCCTTTCAAGTCAGATAATTAAGTATAGACACCAACATAGCTGTGGGGTTTACAAATTTGATTTAAAAACTCTATATTTCCAGACTCAGTCCATATCTATATATATAAAACTGTAGTTGTGTGAGTGTCTGTCTCCTACGATTTAGATCCTAACTCCTCCCACATTTTGCGGTGCAGTTTAAACCAAAATTCGGGTATCTTATGTCGTGATTCATACGAGCCCGTCTGGGTATTAGCGCGAGTCTACGATGAGTCTACGATTTTAAAAATAATTTAACATCATTTTTTATTCCATTTTAATGCATAATTTTTCGTGTGTCGATGGTGGCGGAGTTGGCGTCCATGGTCACACATGCACCTGTTGCTTCTCTCCCTTCTTCCCTCCCTCGTGTGAAGGTGGGGAAGGGAGTTTAAGGAAATCAACGTCGGAATGTGTTGTCAAGAGACCAGCGTTCTTTTAGAACAACGACTCATGGCTTGAAGACACCAAAACAGAAATGGCTAAGAAGCCCGAATTGGCATCTATAAGGGAAGTAACTCTCTAAAAATGCTTATATAGTTATTTCCCTTACAAACCGAGCAACGCCGGGCGATACTGCTAGTATAGATATATGGAAATTCCTGGAAGGCCTTGTACCAAACTTTGGCATTGAAAGTTACACAAGCATCAGAATGGGGTGTCACTAAAAAGTGCCAAAGATGCCAGTATCACCATCAGAATACAGGACCAGATACTGCAACAGCTTGGGTTTCATAGCTCTTGGATTTCACAGTTCTTGGGTTTCACAAGGGCACACAGCTTTTCGGTATCCTTCGAAAATATCTGATAGACCTGCATGGTGTGGATGTGTGTTCAAAACAAAACTGGATCCCCTGGTCAAAGGTTCCAGATAAGCCTACATCATGACAGGAAACACAGATGAGAGCAGCGGCATCAAATTCCCTCATCCACCAAATGCCACATATCAGAGGAGGTTTCTGATAATGGTGTAGCACAGCCAACGGTGGTGCCCCAGCATGACCACAGCTTTAAAGGTGAAACAATTTAAAGGTTTAATATGTATGCTGATGGATTCTCTTGTCATGAACGACAAGTGAGGGTTCAATAAAATAAAATGTTTTATGGACACTAATGTGTCATTTGAGGCCTGCTGGCGCTTTACAAACCTTTCAGCAAATGGAACAAGTTGAGGACTCAGTTTGCTCAAGTGCTTGTTGATCATTCACCATGTGTCTTCTTGAGTGGATGGCAGGACCTGCTTTGCTTCGTGGTACAAAACCACAATGGCAGGTAAGGTTCCCATTTAGAGGAGCAGCATTTTGCCAGTCTGTCTTCATGCTTGAACAAAGTTGGTCCCAGTGGTGGAGTCGACTTTGCTCAGATCTTTAAACTGAGGAGAAGCATTAAACATTTATATATTCCATCCAAAGATTATTGTTATTATTACCACACACACACACACACACACACATGCACATATGTGCATCCACACACATGTACACAACATGTTATTCAAAAGTGGGACCAATGGGTGAGATGTGGCCTCCTACCCATCTAGAACAACAGAAATGACTCAGCCAACCCATACTGGCATTGAAAACAGATGTAAAACATAAACAACCTCCATAGATAAATAGATTGTCTGTTCGTCTCAACGGTCAATATTCCCAAACACTGTATTAACACTTAACAGAGGGGCTGTGGATTAGGATTAGGGTCCTACATTGACCCTTGTTAATCTATAGTAAATCTCAGATGGAATTAGCATGAGAGTGTGTAACAAGTTTCTGTGTTTTGAATCACTGGTACCGCCTATCATCTGATGGGCTTCCTTACAGTTTCCGATCTATCCGAGGTTAAGGTTGATCCAAGGCTGTATCATATTTGTTGACTGTGCTGTGCAGTGGAATTGAACCTGATACCTTATGAGTTCCAACCAGAATTCTTAATTGCTCAGTTTTGTCTATACCTATACATATGCACACACACACACATCCATGCATGTAGATATATACAATACACACACATGCACACACTCACGTATGCATAAACATATACGTGCAGGTTCATACACACACATGTATACACACATACACACACACATTCATGAATGTAAATACACACAAACACATGCACACATACATATGCACACACAGATGTATGCACACATATATACAAACCGACATATGCACATGCGTACATACCCACACACAACTACACATACACACATACACGCACGCGCGTGTGGAATGTGTTCCAGTGACCGTGTGATACGGTGCTGTTTCCATAGCGATGTAAGCAGTGTTGTTGACGATAATTTTCCGGTTCGGTGGATAAGTTGATGAAGACGGTACTTAGGGGAATAAATGGTGTAGGTACGGGGCAATTATAACATCCCGTTTATTGAGATAAAGCTGTACATCTGTACGTGTTTATCGTGTTGTCATGTGGAGCTGCAGCTTAAGAAATGCAGGCATCCATACGTGTATAACACACACACACACACACATATATATATCTGTGTGGTGGGGGGGAGGGCTAGTGTACTTTATATTTTCTTTTCTACTTTTATTGCACTTTCAAACTTTGATAAGTGCAGTGCGCAAAACTTTGGGGCCTCGAGTCTCTTTTGTAAATTTCTGACAAAAATAAAAACGCATATCCAGGCATGACTGTCTGGTAAGAAGCTTGCTTCCCAACCCCGTGGTTCTGGGTTCAGTCCCACTGCGTGGAACCTTAGACAAGTATCTTCTACTATAATCTCAGGCCGACCAAAGCCTTGTGAGTGGATTTGGTAAATGGAAACTGTAAGAAGCCCATTGTATATACATACATACATATTATATTATATATATATATTATATATATGTATGTAGGCACAGGCATTGCTGTGTTGTAAGAAGCTTCTACTATAATCTCAGGCCGATCAAAGCTTGTGAGTGGATTGGTAAATGGAAACTGTAAGAAGCCCATTGTATATAGATACATATATATATATATATATATGTATGTAGGCACAGGCATTGCTGTGTTGTAAGAAGTTCTACTATAATCTCAGGCCGATCAAAGCCTTGTGAGTGGATTTGGTAAATGAAACTGTAAGAGCCCATTGTATATACATACATATATATATATAATATATATATATATATATATATATATGTATGTAGGCACAGGCATTGCTGTGTTGTAAGAAGCTTCTACTATAATCTCAGGCCGATCAAAGCCTTGTGAGTGGATTTGGTAAATGGAAACTGTAAGAAGCCCATTGTATATACATACATATATATATATATATATATTATATATATATATATATATGTATGTAGGCACAGGCATTGCTGTGTTGTAAGAAGCTTCTACTATAATCTCAGGCCGATCAAAGCCTTGTGAGTGGATTTGGTAAATGGAAACTGTAAGAAGCCCATTGTATATACATACATATATATATATATATATATGTATGTAGGCACAGGCATTGTAAGAAGCTTGCTTCCCAGCCATGTGGTTCTGGGTTCAGTCCCACTGTGTGGTACCTTGGCCAAGTATCTTCTGCTATAATCTGAGGCCAACCAAAGCCTTTTGAGTTGATTTGGCAGATAGAAACTGGAAGAAGCCCATCATATATATATATATGTATATATCTGTGTGTGGTGTGTGTGTGTGTGTCTTCATACCTGTGTCATATCTTGACAACCGGTGCTGGTGTGTTTACATCCCCATAGATTGGCGGTTCAGCAAAAATGACCAGCAGAATAAATACAAAGCTTTCAAAGTCCTGGTGATCAATTGTTTGGCAAAAACACTTCAAGCTGGTGCTCCAGCATGGCTGCTATCCAATGACTGACACAAGTAAAAGAGGAAAATAAAAGAGTATACTCATTTGAAGAGTTCTGTTTCTCCTGGTCTATCTACATACATATATATCCATATATACACAAGCACATAGGTAGATAGATAGAGAGAAACGTACATACATACATACATAAATGTATATATGTATATATATTCTTTTATTCTTTACTTGTTTCGCTCATATGACTATGGCCAAGCTGGAGCACTGCCTTTAGTTGAACACATTGTAAGCCCGGTACTTATTCTATTGGTCTCTTTTACCAAACTGCTAAGTTACAGGGATGTAAACACACCGACATCGGTTGTCAAGCGATGGTGGGGGGGAGGATAAGGAGACACAAATACATACACACACACACACACACACACACACACACACACACACATATAAGACTTTGGTTGGCCAAAGGCTATAGTAGAAGACATTTGTCCAAGGTGCCACGCAGTGGGACTGAACCCAGAACCATGTGGTTGATAAGCAAGTTACTTACCACACAGCCACTCCTGTGCCTATATCATCATCATCATCATCATCATCGTCATCATCATTTCACGTCCGCCTTCCAAGCTGGCATGGCTGGGACAAATATATATATATAGTACGTATAATACAATATATGTGATATATTTGAATATATGTATGTATATATGAACATATAAAGCAGATGTATGCATTTACACATGTAGGCAATTTGTATACATCCGATTTTCTCTCTTTCACACTTATAGGGATGTGTGTGTGTATGTGTATGTATGTATGTGTGTGTATATGTATGTATGTATGTGTGTGTATATGTGTGTTTTAACACAACTAATGTAGTCACACACGCATGTATGAAGTTATTTTGTATACATGGTGTATTTTCTCTCTGTATCCAATTTACCAGGATATATGTAGTATATATATATATATATATTTGTGTGTGTATATATATTCATATATATATATATATGTATGTATGTATGTATGTATGTATGTATGTATGTATGTGTGTGTGTGTGTGTGTGTGCATATGTGTATATATGATATATATATATTTATATATATGCATAAGTATATATACACATGACCAATGCACACACACACACATGATCGCCCATTTAATATGTATAGTTTTTCATTATTAACCGTTTTCATACATATACATGAAATAACATTTTTTCCTCCATTTCTTTCCCAATCTCTTCTCGTCATTAAATTTCCTTTTTTCCATTTCTACATTTCAATCCATAAATCTACATATTTACTCCAAAAATATATTTTTTAAATGTCATATTTAAATGCAGCTCCTTGCACAACAAATACAGAATGTTTCGATTAATCTTACCATTCTTACTTATTATAGCGGATCTCATTTCAATTACAGTGTGTGTGTGTGTTGTAATTGAAGACTAGTAAAAAGAGAACATGAAAAATGTATTTTATGAATCGCAGATATAATCTCGCATAGAACTCAACACATTGGCTAGAGTAGATTGACATATTATATTAATTTCAAATTTTGGCACAAGGCCAACAATTTTGGAGAAGGGGTTACGCCAATTACATCAACTCCAGTGTTCCACTGGCACTTAATGTATCGACCCCGAAAGGATGAAAGGCAAAGTTGACCTCCGTAGAATTTGAACTCAGAATGTAGTGATGGATGAAATACCGCTAAGCATTTCATCCAGTGTGCTAACGATTCCGCCATCTCGCCACCTTAGTAATAATAATAATAATAATAATAATAATAATAATCTGCTGGTGTATCAATACCAGCAGTTGGCAACGTGTCTCTAAAAGAAATGGAGAAACTTTCAAAATACAAAGACCTGGAAATAGAGGTAACTCGAATATGGAATCTAAAAACAGAAAGAATTCCTATTCTAGTGGGTGCATTAGGCATGATAAAAAAGTATTTTCCTGGCAGCAGCTCGGAGGATATTGCAAAGCTGTGTGTCCTGATGGTAATTTGGGGGACGATAAACAACGCCAAGCAGGAGTGTTGACATGGTCATACGTACGTCACAGAAAAAAACTTCTTCTTGTGATTCGTTCAAATCGGCACAAGGAATGACCGAAAAATATGAACGAACGTATGACCATCAACACCCCACCACGGCGGTTAATGGGTCCTTACGGAAGAGGTGTACCCGTAATGTTTAAAACCCCATCACAGAGTAAGGAATGCGCCATGTTTCCGTGACAGTGATGAAGTCAGGGTCAATACTTCTGACGTAGGCGTTGAACAAATGTATTTTTTGCATAAACTGCAGAGCTTTAAGGACAACAATTTGTACCCTGCCTCGCAGTTTATGATGGTGTGTAGAGGATGGCAGGTTGTTCTGGTTTAGTTTAGTTCCTGAGTTTGCTGTAGTCTTTTAGATTTATTTTCAGTGTTAGTTATTGTGGGTAGAGAGGCACTCAGACCAGCTGTATCTCTCTTCCACGTTTCAGCAGTCTTAACAAATTAAGTATTTTGTCCAGTGTGCTAACGATTCTGCCTGCTTGCCATCTTATCAATAATAATGATGATGAATGATGATGATGATGATGATAATAATAATAATAGACAAGACAAAGAGTGTGATGCGATTGCAATAGGTATTTTACTGGTTGAACAATATTTCCAAACTCTGTGTGTCTTTTACAAGTTCTAAATATAAAATGAAATTAAATTCAAAGATAGGGAATGCTGAAATATTAAAAACTAAATCGGACTAACTGTGTTTCTTTCTTAATAAAACAATGTCATCAGTGTTTGGTCTTTCACAAATGAGTGGCAGATGAAAGGAGAGAAAAAAAAACAAAAATAAAGAAAAGAATTTGGGAAAAACAATTATTCAGTCAAAAAGTTTAGTATAAATATGGTGGAATTCACCAGCCATTTTATTAATTCCTCCAGGCTTGAGAGGTCAACACTTCAGAAATACCTATCCTCATGGGTCTTTGAGGACTGAAAGGCTGTGGAGTGTTGTAGGGCTGAAAAAGAAGTAATTTCTACTCTTCTCCTCTGGAAGCCATCTACTCGCAATACCAGAGAACGCACACTCTCCTACCCTGATGTAATCTCCAGGGATACAGGCATCCAGCAACAGGACCTCCGTAATGCCATGATGGACCGTGAAGTCTGGCGTAGCATGGTAAATTCCATTGTCTCGACCACGGTCGAACAATGATGAATGATGATGATGAGGGTATTTTTGGAGAATGGGCACCTTCAGATCCTCCTCAAATTTATTCCCGTTTCATGTGAGATGTTCTGCAAGTTCTGTGGAACCAGGGTTATTGTGCTTGACATTCTACCTATGCTCATTCAATCTTTTGTGCAACCAACATAAATCTTCTTGTGTTTGGTACATTTGGCTGCATACACCAAATGGGAATCCTTACTTTCCTTAGATGTATTTCTCACAGACTTTGGGGATCCTTGGAAACATGCAAATACTTTTGTGCGCCATTAAGTAAAACACGGTTATAGCGAATCATGATTAAAGGAAATCGTGAATGACAGCTGAAATTAGTCATGATAATCAAATTTTCACCCCTAATCTTAGCAGTCAGAAAAGGGTTTATGTTGGTCTCTTTTTACCAAACCACTAAGTTACGGGAACTAAACAAATTATCAATTACCAAGTGTGGGCACAAAAACTACACACATTCATATTTGTGTGTGTATGAGTGTTTATATATATGTGTGTGTGTGGTGTGTGTGTGTGAATGGTGGGCTTCCCCACAGTCTCTCTCTATTAAAATTCACACACAAGGACTGAATCCTGAAACAAATGGTCGCAAAATTAACTCCTTAAGCACTCAGCCATACTCACATCTCTGTGTGTGTGTGTGTGTGTGTGTGTGTGTGTGTGTGTGTGTGTGTGTGTGTGTGTAATCCAAATGAGAAGACAAAGAGAGAGTTAATCACATCTCTAATGACCAGTTACAATTGTTTCGGTACCAATTCTGCTTTTTAATGCCATTAAATGCGAAGGTCCCAAGTGTAAAGTTAGGTAATATTTGCTGTTTTAAACCCTTGAATGGAAATTTGTCAGACCTGGCATCAAAGGTGCACTCCTTACATTGTGCATCTGCCAAGTGTTGCATTTTGCTTGTATCAGGAGAAGAAACATGAAGGATAAATAAAGGTGAACAATTCAAGAGTGGAGACACCCTCAGGCTCAGGTCATGGTCTATTGGGAACATCCCAACTTCTACCCTTCCAAGACCCCATATTATATATATATATAATATATATATACACACACTAACATACTATATATATACAATATATATACACACACGTACATACATATTATATCAATATATATACATATATTATATATATATATATATTATATATATATAATATATATAGATGTTATATATATGTATGTATATATATATATATGTAAATATATATATGTATGTATATATATATATATATATGTATGTATATATATATGTACACATATATATATATTATATTTTATATATGTATGTATATATATATGTACACATATATATATATATTATATGTATAATATATGTTATGTATATATTATGTATGTATATATATATATATGTATGTATATATATATATTATAACACATATATATATCTTATTATATATATATATGTATGTATATATATATTGTACATATATATATATTATATATATATATATATGTATGTATATATATATATATTGACACTATATATATATATTATAATATGTATGTATGTATATATGTATATATATACATATATATATACGTATGTATGTATAATGTACATATATATATACATATTA
The DNA here is from genome assembly GCF_006345805.1 of Octopus sinensis. Lineage (NCBI taxonomy): Eukaryota > Metazoa > Mollusca > Cephalopoda > Octopoda > Octopodidae > Octopus > Octopus sinensis. The sequence continues at coordinate 1,000 of NW_021832640.1, read as the reverse complement.
TATAATATATACATACATATATATTATAATATATTATATCATACATAATTGTAATATATATATTTGTATATATACACATACTACATACTATATATTACTCACACATACATACATACATACATATATATATATATATATATATACTACTACTACTACATTCCTTCAGTTTGAGGCATATTATGCCTTTAAGCACACAAGATACCTTTACAGAATTCTGCACCACCACCACCCCTACCACCCAACTCCCTACCTTTTTTCTTTCTCCCCTCTCCCCTGCCTCATTTTATTATTGTCTTTCTTTCCTCTCTTACTTTCTCACTGTGTTTACTCTCTCTCTCTCTCTTCTCATCTTTTCTCCTCTTCCTCTTTTACTCCTCCCATTGTTTCCTATACTCTTTCTCCCCCTCCCCCTCCTTTTATTACTTTGAAACTTATAACTTGAAGAAGAATTGTCAGGTTTTTTCATGGATTTATATTTCGCAACTTATATATTTGTGTGCGTGTGTGTATACATGCATACAAATATATATGTATGTATATAAATATAACACACACACACACACACACACCTATATATATATATACACATATACACTTGTGTGTAGATATGTATGTGTGTGTATGTATATGTATATACATATACATGTGTGTGTATATACACTCACTTCAGAGTATACACAAATCACAAAAGTCATACTGTAAACAGACATAACATATATACACATTTAAAGCACACACATTCATGCACAGACACACACCCACACACACTTTCATAACTGTCAGAAACACACACACACACAAACAAACAAACACATACATGTACACACATACAAACAAATATACACGTGCGTGAACACACACACACACACACACACAATCAAATGTGTGCACGCGCACACACATTAACATCTAATGACACACAAAGCACAGATCTAAAAACTAATTACTAAAATTCTAATTCCAATTTTTATCTACAATGAAATACACACACACCCAGACA
>NW_021832639.1:20000-35000 GCF_006345805.1 Octopus sinensis | reverse complement strand
CTCTCTCTCTTTCTCTCACTTTTCTACCTCTGCCGTTCTCTTTCTCTTTATCTCTCTCTCTCTCTCTCTCTCTCTCTCTCTCTCTTACTTTGTGTCTCTTCATCTAATGTTCCGTATTTCAGACGATCTCAGGAGAATGAAACAGGCAATGTATTTGCAAAGGATCTGCTATTTCTGTTTTTTTTCCTGCAGGAGTCGTCAGTCTTTGCGCCTGCAATAATCTCAGCCAAATGCAGTTCATTTACAGAATTAAACAAACATATATTCACACATAAACACGTCACATCTAAACATACATATACACACACAAATATGCTACAGATGCATACATACGCGCACGTGCACATTATATATATATATATATATATATATATATATATATATTATATATATATATATATATATATAATATTATATATATATATACGAGGGGCGTTCAATAAGTAATGCCCCTGATCCACGTTCCATAGCAGTAGAGCAACGAAACTTGGCACAGTTATTAGTCTTTTTCTACATAGGAACCACCCAGAGTTACGCATTTCTCCCATCGTCTGATGCAGTTCTGCAGACCATTTTTGTAGAAGCCCCCAGCTTGGTCCTCCAACCACGACGTGACTTCAGAAATCAAGCTGCATCATCTGGGAAACGCTTTCCTTTTAGAAACAACTTCATGGCTGGGAAGAGGTGAAAATCAGAGGGTGCAAGGTCAGGAGAGTAGGGTGGATGGAGGAGGAGTTCATAGCCGCACGCCTGTGCTTCTGATCTGGCGACAAGCGAGTTGTGGACCGGAGCGTTGTCCTGCAGGATGAGGATGCCTTCGCTGATCTTGCCCCGCCTCTTGATTTTGATAGTACTAATCTTGACCTCATGGGCTATTTGGCGAATAGTTATGCGTCGATCTTCCAAAATGGCAGCCTCAACTTAACGGACAGATGCCTCATCAATGGCAGAAGGAGGGCGACCAGATCTGGGAGCTGTTTCCACAGAGTTCCGACCATGTTTGAATTCACGATGCCAGCGTTTTACAAGGTCATATGATGGGGCATCATCACCATAAGTTACTTTCATTTCATCAAAAGTCTTCCGTGGTATGCGTCCTTTCAAATACAAAAACCGCATCACTGCTCGACACTCAACAGGCTCCATTTCACACTTGACTCAGTTCAAATACCTGTAAATCAGAAACCACAATTACTTCAGAGCTGTAATTTGCCACTTAATCCATAGATATATAAATAATTGCACATGCAAAATTTCAGCTAGATCAAACAACTGCAAGTGGGTCAGGGGCATTACTTATTAAACGTCCCTCGTGTATATATATATATATATATATATATAATATATATGTATGTTGAAACAGATTTTGTTGTATTGAGAATGGTCACGTTGCCAGTTTAGCCAATAAAAACACACGCACTATATATTTGGTGTTAATTTGCTTCAGCTTTATTTATTTTTTACATTAATCTTAACTGGCAACATGACCATTCCTAAATACAACAACATGTTTAACACATGACTTCACGTCAAGAATCTAGCAAAACAAATATACTATATATATATATAATATATATATATAATATAATATATATATTATATATATATATATATATATATTATATATATTACATATTTAACATTTTAATATTTCATTTAATATTTAATATTTCATTTTTTAAATGTCTTGCTTTGAAAAATTGCATTGGGTATGATTAGTAAAATTTTTTGGTAGAAATGACTGATGTCCCTCTTAGCGTGAGGCATGTATGTATAATAATGCCCTCTATATATAAATTAATATGTTCAATAAGAAAGAATTATTTTCGAAATTTTTCTTTTATGAGGTTTTTCACGCTATCTACCTGATAATTTCTTGTTAAGATTCCTTATTAAGAAGTTATCCTTAATTGTTAAATATATTCCGAAAAAACTTTTCCCAACCGAAATGCAATTCGAAGAAGCCCGCCATTTACCGGATGTATGATTTGTAAACTTCTCCATGTGCTTCGTTGGAATAGAGCAGATGGCTGTTCGACTTTGACGGTACTGGTCGTTTATTTATGATATGTTCAGAATCAGTCTTGCTGATGAGCATGGTCGCAACTCTGCGGTAAGTGCGAAATCACAGGTGATACAAGACTAAATTCATTTTTTAAATGTCTTGCTTTGAAAAATTGCATTGGGTATGATTAGTAAAAGTTTTTGGTAGAAATGACTGATTTCCCTCTTAGCGTGAGGCATGTATGTATAATAATGCCCTCTATATATAAATATATATATAAATAAATATATATATATATATTTAATATATCAGTCGCGACATTGACTCAGTTTGGAGCTATTTGGCTATGTTGGTGTTCTTACGTCCCCGTAACTTAGCGGTTCGGCAAAAGAGACCAATATTCAGTCAAATTACTGAAACAAGTAAAAGAGTAAAAAATTGAAAGACTGTGTATATAATTGGAAACCAAGTGGATAATGGAGATTTAATCACACCCAAAACTGTTTATTGACACGTTTTCTACAGCATATATAACAAAGACCAACATATATTTTTATTGCCGCAACTACACATTGCCCTGTATGCAATTACGCATCCTAGTCGCAGCAGTTTCACCATGGGTCCACCACTTACGGCGGTAACCGATTCCAATAAGCTTCCTACGTTGGAATTCAGTTGAAGACCATAGCGTTACTTTTTAAATCGGTCTGGATTCTGGCCTTATAATCACTTTACATTTGAATCGTGGTTTTAAAATCTTCATTTATATTACAATTAATTGTAACAATTTTGTTTACGTTCTTACTGTACTGAGAAATTATTTATTCTGAGAAATTTCACTTATTTTGGGGTCATACTCTCAATTATTATTATCGCTATTATTTCTATAATTATATTTATTAGTATTATTAGTATTATTTGTAAAAATATCATTAATTTATAACTCTATTAATTTATATCTCTATAGATTAAGTGGCAAATTACAGCTCTGAAGTAATTGTGGTTTCTGATTTACAGGTGTTTGAACTGAGTCAAGTGTGAAATGGAACCTGTTGAGTGTCGAGCAGTGATCCGGGTTTTGTATTTGAAAGGACGCACACCACGGGAATCCTTATTTTAATAACGAGTATAATTACGAAAGAGTTGTTAAGTTACGTTTACTGAAATCGTTTAAACGCATATTTTGTCTTGTGTGGACATGTCATAGCCTGTTCGTGTCTAGCGTTTATAAGTGTAATTAATATATCTCTTTTGATAAAGGGATATAATAAATATCCTGGAAACAGCTGTAAGACCTTCTATCTATAAATGTTCTAAAATCTACACAGCCTTGGTTTTTATCTCATTACGAAATAATATATATATAGAGAGAGAGAGAGAGAGAGAGAGAGAGACAGACAGACAGACAGACAGACAGAGACAGAGAGAGATTGATAGATAGACAGATAAACAGATTTGTCGATACACACGAATATATATGAATATGTATATACATATATATGTGTGAGTGTGTGTATATATATACACATGTATATATGCATGTATGTATGTATATATGTTTGTATGTATCAAAATTTACGTTTAAAAAGTTTTCACTTGTAATAAAACAATATGAATTCTGTTTTCTTTGTCGTTCAAGCTTTTCTAATTTCAGAATAACGTTACCACCTATACATACGCATGTCTACTTACCTACCTATCTAGAATTGTGTGTGTATGTATGTTTGTGTGTATATGTTTGTGTGTATGTGTGTGCCTGTGTGTTTGTGTGGGATGATTCATAATTGTGCTTCCAAAATCGGCAAAGCGTGCTCAATATAGAAAGTAGAGTTCATAACGTTTATTTGGTGCTGAACTGTCTCGTAATCTAAGTTTATATTTTACGTTACGATTTTTCAATCACACACACACTCAGAAATGTATATATATGTGTGTGTGTGTGTGAGTGTGTTGGTGTGTGTATGTGTCTTTGTGTGTATACACGTATATGTATATATGTATATATATATATATGTAATATACATCTATCCTAATTTTATTTCAGTACTTTACACACACACTTATATATATACATACATACATACGTACATACATACATACATACACATACATACACACATACATACACACGTACATACATACGTACATACATACATACATACATACATATTCATACATACATACATACATACATACATACATACATACTACATACATACGTACGTACGTACATACATACATACATACATACATACGTACATACATACGTACATACATACGGACATACATAGATACATATATTCATACATACATACATACATACCTACAGACATACATACACACATACATGCATACATACATACATACGTACATACATACGTACATACATACATACATATATTCATACATACATACATACATACATACATACATACGTACATACATATATACATACGTACATACATACATACGTATATTCATACATACATACATACATACATACATACATACGTACATACATATATTCATACATACATACATACATACATACATACGTACATACATACGTACATACATACGTACATACATACGTACATACATACATATATTCATACATACATACATACATACATATACATACATACATACATACAAACATACATACGTACATACATACGTACATAAATACATATATTCATACAAACATACATACATATGTACATACATACGTACATACATACGTACATACATACATACATATATTCATACATACATACATACGTACATACATACGTACATACATACATACATACGTACATACATACGTACATACATACATACATATATTCATACATACATACATACATACATACACATGGTCGTACAGATGCTAACTAAAAAAAATTGCCAAACAAATTTCTCCCGTATGCGCTCCACCGAGCGTGCTGATCGACAATGACTTCGAAGGCTATCTGTTCCTATGTAACTAAACATTCAGATGAAAAAAAATTAAAAAAAAAAACAAAAACAGAAGAAAACAATCAAGAAACTGGACGAAGCAAAAGTGAAGAATACATGTTGATAAGAAGGAAAGAAAGAATAACAGAAATATTTGATTAAAGAACGAAGAGCTAAAACTCAAATCTAAGCTAAAGAATATAAACGAGCGACAGGAAAGTTGTGTGTGTACGTATGTATGTATATATGTATATGCATGGACGTGCATACATGTATGTATGTGTATGTAAGCATGTATATATATATATATATATATATATATATATATACATATACACACGTATATATATATAATACATAAATATATGTATATATATAATACATATACACACTATATATATATATATACATATATAATATATATATATATATATATATATATATATATATTATATACATACATATATTTATATATATATATAATATACATAGTATATATATATTACATATATATATATATATATATATATATATATACATATATATATATATATTATATATATACATATATATATATATATATATATATATATACATATACATATGTGTGTGTGTGTGTGTGTGCTTGTATGTATATACATACAATATATATATGCACATACATGTATATATGTATATATATATATGTGTGTATATATACGTGTGTGTAGAGAAAGAGAGAACGTGAGAGGGAGAGAGCGAGAGAAGGGGAGACCGAAAATCTTCTCTATGGTGTGTATTGTGCAAGAATGCTCCGACAGAGGAAATGAGTCGATATGAAAGTTGACAACAGCTGAAAACTTCTGGACTAAAAGCGGAAACGGAAGGTGTTCACACGATGAGGCCACAGAAGATCAATGCTTAAACGCAAAAGGACAACGAAAATAAAACAGTCAAATGAGATGATATGGTCAAGTATTAGACTGCAGAAACCAGCATTTATAAAGGAACAACGGTCTATAGGATTTTTCAGCTGTCCATTTCTCACAAAGATAGAAATACGTCTACAGATATGACTGGAGAAGGTGGATATAGTCATTTGAGCAACAGACAAATATTTCTTCAACGAGCCGAAAATAATCGTGTGAACAAAGTCAGTAAGTTCATTTTGGATGCGTTGAAATAACATAACTCTTTTACTCTTTACTCTTTTACTTGTTTCAGCCATTTGACTGCGGCCATGCTGGAGCACCGCCTTTAGTCGAGCAAATCGACCCCGGGACTTATTCTTTTGTAAGCCCAGTACTTATTCTATCGGTCTCTTTTGCCGAACCGCTCAGTGACGGGGACGTAAACACACCAGCATCGGTTGTCAAGCAATGCGAGGGGGACAAACACAGACACACAAACACACACACACATACATATATATATATTATATATATACATATATACGACAGGCTTCTTTTCAGTTTCCGTCTACCAAATCCACTCACAAGGCTTTGGTCGGCCTGGGGCTATAGCAGAAGACACTTGCCCAAGATGCCACGCAGTGGGACTGAACCCGGAACCATGTAGTTGGTTAGCAAACTACTTACCACACAGCCACTCCTGCAATGCTGCATGGAGGTATACGTGTCTACATTTAGGAAAAGATCCAATTGAACGGTTTCAAGTTTTGGCAAAAGGCCAGTAATTTCGGGTGAGGGGTTAAATCGAATAGATCAACCCCGGTGCTCAGCTGCTACTTACTTTATCGACCCAGAATGGATGAAAGGCAACGTCACCGCGTGCGGCATTTGAACACAGAAATGAACCGACCCTAGTGTTCAACTGTTAGTCCTTTTATCGTCACCATCTCCGGATTTAGTTTTTTAAAGCCTAGTACTTTTTATCGGTATCTTTTGCTGAACCGTTAAGTTGCAGGAATGTAAAAAAAACCAACAGCGCTTGTTAAGGTTGGGATTTTAGTCGAAGGTCTAGGTAGTGTTTGAGGGCAAGAAGTCTTTCGTTGTCTGGGATAACCGTATATAGACGCTTGATATCAAGAGTGAAGAGAGAGAAGTTTAGAGAGATCAGGAGGGAAGAAGAAAGAGTTGAAAAGACGGAGAACATGGTTAGTGTTGTGGGTGTGGGAGGGGAGGGAAGCCAATGGGGGCGCAAGAACACGGTCGAGGTATTTCGAGATCAGTTCTGTGGGGCAGTTACAGGCGGAGTGGATGGGGCGGCCAGGGTTGTTAGGTTTGTGGATTTTGGTAAGGAAGTAAATGGTGGGGATACATTGAGTGCGAACAATGAGGTTGGAGGCAGTGGGAGGGAGACGAAATGAGGAGATGAGGTCATGGATAGCGGAGGTCACAGTCTATTGGTAGCTAGGCGTGGGGTTTGAGGGCAGAGGCCAATAGAAGGAAGTGTCTTAACGTTGGCGGAGAGCTTCAGACTTGTAATAAGTCTGCGCGGTACACCACCTCGGCTCCACTCTTGTCGGCAGGTTTTATGATAAGGTCTTTGCGGTGTCGGAGACATCGACGTGTCGAGAGTTTGGCCGGGAAGATGTTCCTTTGTCGGGGACGCTTGCGAAAGTTAAACCGGTCCACAACACGTTAGCAGATGCCTGAAAATTGATCGACTGCTTGGAACTGGCCAGTGGGATGTTCGGCGGCCCAGGTCGGTGAAGCAGTCCTCTTCGTTAAATGCCGGTGGAGTGTTGTGGAATAGTGCATATAGCCTGACACAGCGCACAAAGCTATCAATATCAGTGAGGGGTATGAAGCGCAGACCCCTACGGAGGAGAGAGTACTCCGCCTCATAGAGGGGGGGATCGGGAGGAATGGTCACAACAAACTGAAGTGGGGAAGAGTGGATGAGTTAGATGTGGGAGGGGTAGTTGGGGGCAGTGAAAGGTTGGGGGAAGAGAGAGGAGGGGTAAGTGCGTGGTGGGGGTCGGAGTAACGGAAGGGTTGGGGTGAGAATGAGGAAGAGGTGTATCGAGGAGGGAGGGTGGGGTAGTGGCATCGGCTGTGACGGAATGAAGGAGTGAGGGGAGTTTACGTTGTTTTGTGCGAATATATATATATATATATCTCCACATACATAAAGAGAAAGAAAGAAAGAAGAAAGAAGAGAGAGAGAGAGAAAGAAAGAAAGAAAAAAGAAAAAAGAAAAAAGAGAGGGGGATTATATAAACCTGGCTATCATCTCATTAGCACCTCATGATGATGATAATAATAATAATAATAATAATAATAATAATAATAATAATAATAATAATAATAATAATAATAATAATACTAATAATAATAATAATAATAGTAACAGCAACAAATGTCCTGATGCAGTACTAGACACTGACGCTCATGACTTCTGATCTCAACTGATTGGAAGTGTTTTGTACATGTTTTGCCTTGTTATAAAAGATGGACTATAGCAAATATTCTGCTCAATGCCACAGACTTGTTTGTCAGTTGCTTGACCTTAACGAGTTGAGCTAAGCTCAACTGAAATTTTAATATTTTGAATGATGAGCGAATAATCAATTTACAACACGTTTGCCGTTCCTCATTTTATCTTTCATTGTTACGAAATCCTTTAAAAGCAAGAGTACTTTTAAAATCTGAAGCTCTAGAATTTATATCTTCAGGCTCCGCAACGCAGTTGAAATTTCGAAATTATGTGAAATAGATAAACTTTTAGATTATGTTGTTTTTTTTTAATCTCAAAGTATTTTTAATACTATGCCACCGAATATATGTGTTACATGAGATCTAGATTACTCACACATTAAAATAAATTTACGTGTAAACCAAATTTTGATTCCTGACACATTTTGGTGATAAAAATAATTAACATTCCGAAATTATTCGAAATAATTCCCAGTAACTAAATAATACGAATCGCTGTAGTGCATTCCTTTTCGTTCTTGTAATAATGCCAATTAATTTTTTTCGAAGATGAGAATCAGTATCTCACTCTCAAATAAAGAATGGAACAGTCAAAACTTTGTTGTTTTGGAAAATCCTGAAACGACACAATGCTAATTGTTTTTTACGTTCAAAATGCTAAAACTAAACAATTCTAATTGATTATTGCTGTATTACCTTTCAATTGGAAGTACTTGTTTTTTCTCGAACACCCGAATTTTTTCTCTTGATTCGATTCAACTCCTAAAGAAACCGTCTCGACTGTTCTCACCACAAACATTAGATGATGCTTCTGTCACGAGTTTTACACATCTCTCCACAGCGTGGTTGTGGCACGGTTGAATGAAGGCATCGATTTCTTCATCGGAAAGTTCCTGTGTTAGAGGTGGTTCAGTAACAATTGTGTCCTGCCAGTTAATTATATCTATGTCGTTTAAGACAGCAAAGTTTAGGGCAGGAATTACGAAAGGTCGCACAGATTTCCCTTTATACAGTGTTCGAACCTGCCTTATGCCTCTCCGGCCTAATTCTCGAATGTGGTTCCGTTCATCGTTTATCATGGCCAATACTGTTTCATCCATTTCTCTCGAAAACTCAATCGTCTTGAACACATTTAGAGCCCCATTTTCCGAGGAAGTGTTGAGTTTAGTTGGCACATAAACTTTTATTAGATAAGCAACAATTGATTTCATCGTGTTAGGAGGATTCTCGGTGGCAACATACAACCATAGCATACGATTTGCAGTTGTAAGCCATCGAGCATGTGCCATTTTGCCGGGGTTCTTTAATGCCATTTCAGACGAACATCTCACTTCAGATAATAATATAGGAGCACTCCGTCGGTTACGACGATGAGGGTCCCAGGTGATACGATCAATGGAACAGCTTGCTCGTGGAATTAACGTGCAAGTGGCTGAGCACTCCACAGACACGTAGTTCTCGGGGATATTCAGCGTGACACAGAGAGTGACAAGGCCGGCCCCTTGATATACAGGTACAACAGAAACAGGAAGAAGAAAGAGTGAAAGAAAGTCGTGGTGAAAGAGTACAGCATGGTTCACCCCCCCCTACAGGAGCCTCGTGAAGCTTTAGGTGTTTTCGCTCAATAAACACTCACAACGCCCGGTCTGGGAATCGAAACCGCGATCCTACGACCGCGAGTCCACTGCCCTAACCACTGGGTCATTGCGCCTCCACTCACTTCAGAAAGAGACTGGTGGATATCAAGAAGGTATTTTTGATCAGTGCTGAAATCGTTTCTGTCTACTGATGATAAAACCGTTGGAATCTGATTAAACTTCACAACACTTAGTATTTCACATCCTTCCAGCTTCTTACCAATCGGCCTAAGAAATCCACGAGGCCCAGTAGTTTTTCCGTCGAGATGGCGTAAGGGAAGCTCATTTGCGTGGAGCTGACACACAAACCAATGCGGTGGCCTCTTCAATTTATCCCCCAAACGTCTAATGGTGCCTCCTTTCGGTCCTGTACTAACTGCAGTACCGTCGCAACCTACAGCTATCACGTGATTGGTTATTGGTTTCCAAATTATTCAACAAACCATCGGAAATGGCTTTTGTAGAACCCGTTTTAACAGCAGAGACTCAGGTTCTTCTATCAATGAAATGTGTTCTTCTTACGAAATGGTTTTCCTATTTGTTCACTAATGAGGGATGTGTCCTCCTGCCATAAAAATACACGGAAGACAATGGTTTGTGTGGCCTACCTTCCTGCTGCAGGGATTTACGTTTTCTGCATCGTTCCCGCCTTACCTTCGATCTTCACCAGATGTACTTGCCGTTAAGTCGATGATGATCGAACTTGTAAGAAGTGCAGCAGCACGGTCTGATACATCAGGCAGAAGCTAGTTCTGGGAATTTCATTCGTTTTATTCGTATTTTTGAACTTAGGTTTTTGCTGATGTCTTTTCGTTTCATGGAAAATGGAATTGGAAAATCTTCATCTTCGCCTGCTGGTCCATTTCCAGATTCACTCCTTGATGAAACCGCTATCAATTCACAATCCTTTGCTGACGTAGAAGGACGACTGTAATCTGGCCGATTCTTTCGAATCAACCTCTGAAAGTTCTGTTTAGATATTGCTTGATCTCTTCCGTCAATGATCATTTTTACGATTTGTCTGTTTATCATGTAAAAAATCTTGTTCTCTCTGTGGTACTTGTCTTTACCACAGCTGCAGTTTTTAAAGGAGTCACACAAATAACAGGAAATGTCAAATAAATCTTTCGTTTCATTGTTTTTAAACACATTTCACTTTCTTTGAAATTATAGCACATTCATTTTTCTATTTTTTACAGATTTTAGTAACGCTTCGTACTTTAGATAAAAGTTTAAGATTTTCAGTTTAACTGACCCAGTTATAACATAAGGAATGGATGCCTTTTGCCAAAGAAGAACGATCTTTTCTGCTACACTCTTCACAATTTGTTTAATTGAAGGATCTTTCTTAGCTACATTCTTTTCTTTTTCTCGTTCAAATTAAACACATTTAGTATGTCCTTGTAAGCTGGCAAAACTCGCTCGCTAAGATCATATGAAGTACCAAATATTGGGCATTCAGTATCATGACGCATTATTGGCTAATGAGTGATCACTAAATGTAAGCAACACTAAATTTAATGCAATCGTTAATTTTAATACAATGGCCTAAAGTCAAGGTACAAAAGCAGAAAACTTCACAAACATACGACGTACGTCCACACGCAACGATTAGTTCAGCGGCACTGGACAGACGATCATGCTCCCGTTCTCTTTATAGTCAATGCGGAACCTTAAGACATTAGTCAGTTGTATTGAAACGTCGTATGCAACCCTTGAAGGATACTGTATTTATTGTTTTGCATTATGCTATTCAGAAATATGTATTCGTGGTTCCATGAAATCCAAAATTCGACCAAAAATAGCGATTTTTAAAATTCAATTCCGCTGTAGAGCTTGAAAAAAATATTTAACCGCAAAGTTTGTTATACACTTTTCTTTAAACCTTAATTCGTAACAAAATATAGATTCTTAGTTACCAATTTCGAAAGTGGTATTTTTCGCTCCACGCTATTGAGCGTCTCCTTTAGTGGCTGACAATATATGTATCTCTGATCACTAACAGGAATAGTGGGGGGGGGGGATCACCATAGCCATGTGTTGAGAGGGATTCTTTGGGGTTCGAATAATTCACCTCTGGAAACATGGGTGTTTTGTCCATCATCTTTAAACAACTTTTTGAGCAGAGTGGCTTAGTCGACCTGAAGAAAATTGCAACTGGGCCCCACCTGTATGGTCATGCGCTGTTTATCTTGATATAAGATCACTATGTTGTGCATATATGGTTGCGACGCATATGTTTGGTATACCCTTATGAGACAGGGAGTCATGATGGATATATTGGGCTTCGCACATTTGTACCCCAGTGTCACTTCGATTGCATGCATTGCTCTCTCACTCAATAATAATAATAATAATAATAATAATAATAATAATAATAATAATAATAATAATAATAATAATAATAATAATAATGATGATAATAATAGCAATTCTTTTTCCTATAGGCATGGGGCCTGACATTTTGGGGGAGGGATGGACTCCAGTACGCAACTGGTACTTAATTTATCGGCCCCGAAAGGATGAAAGGAAAGTATTCGACTCTGCCAGCTCACCGCGTTAATAATAATAATAGTAATAAAAATAATGATGATGGTGATGATGATGATTACGTCGACGATAATAATGATAATATTGTAAGGAAATTATTAGTTTTCGAACGAATTGAATCAAGTTTCCAGCACATTCCTTTTATGTTTTCATTTCATTACTTATTTATATAATTATTTTCTCGTGTATTTTCTCTTTATCTTCTGCTTTTATATATGGATGACCTAAAACTATACGCTGCAAATGACAAACAGCTGGAAACACTATTAAAGACAGTTCATGGATTTACTAAAGAAATAGATATGAAATTTGGATTAGAAAAATACGCCAAAGTAACCATGAAAAGAGGAAAACTAGTTAAGAGTAACAACATCACACTAGATAAAACCAATGAAATAAAAGAATTAGACCAAAGCCAAACTTACAAATACTTAGGAATCCATGAACTAGATAAGACGCAACACACACAAATGAAAGAGAAAATAAAAAAGAATATTATAGACGAGTTAGATCAATACTAAAAACAGAGCTCAATGCTAAAAACAAGATAATAGGTATCAACACTTAGCTGTCCCAGTTATAAGTTACAGCTACAATATCCTTAACTGGACACGAAATGAACTGTCCAAAATAGATAGGAAAACAAGAAAAATACTGACAGGATCTAGGATGCATCACCCAAAATCTGACGTAGAAAGACTATATATACAACGTATAGAAGGTGGTAGAGGCCTTATACAGCTGGAAAACTACTATAAAATAACCACCATAGGACTGCAAAAATACTACTTCAGAAGGAAGGAAAACTGATCCAGATAGCAGCAAAACACGAGCAAAACAAAAAACTGTTCTCAGTATTTAAGGAAGCTGACAAATACAAACAAGAAATCATACCACCTAATAAACACAAAGAAGAAGAAGATGATGAAGAAACAACAAAAGCTATAAAACAAATGAAATCCAACTAAAAATAGAACAGCAACGAGCCATGATAAAACGATGGCAAGAAAAGCCCCTTCATGGTAAATACTGCACTAAAACTAAACGCAAAAGAAATAGACAAAGAAAAATCCCAGCAATGGTTGAGAAGCTCAGGATTCAAAGCAGAAACAGAGGGATTTTTAATGCAGCACAAGACCAAAGCCTCCCCACCAGAAATTACCAAAAACATGTAATGAAAAGAAATATTACAAGTAACTGCAGAATATGTGGAGATGGACAAGAAACAATAAATCATATTATCTCTAGCTGCCCAGTCCTGGCTAAGAAGGAATATATTCACAGACATGACAGAGTTGGAACCTACATACATTGGAAGCTATGCCAACATTATGGAATAACAACAGAAAAAAGATGGTATAGGCACACACCAGAAAAGGTCACAGAAAACGAGAAAGCAACCATACTCTGGGATATGCCGATACACACAGATAGAGAAATTAAAGCCAACAGACCAGATATAGTTGTCAGAGATCATGAAGAAAAAAAATGCTTTCTAATTGATGTATCAATACCGGCAGATGACAACGTGTCTCTAAAAGAAATGGAGAAACTCTCAAAATACAAAGACCTGGAAATAGAGGTAACTAGAATGTGGAACCTAAAACAGAAACATTCCTATCATAGTAGGTGCATTAGGCATGATAAGAAAATATTCAGACAAATACATAACAAAAACACCAGGACTTACAAACACATATAACATACAGAAAATTGCACTACTAGGCACTGCACACATCCTACGCAGAACACTTTCCATACAATAACCATCAGAGCATCACAACAAATCACAGCACATACCCAAGGCACACAGAGCTGCGCTCGGTAGTGAAGTGAAAGCACGCTATAAAAATAAAACTACTGAATAATAATAATAATAATAAAATAACAATAGTAAATACAATGAAAGAAAAATGAAAATGGGGGCAGAAATTATAATCATACAACATACATAAAATATACATATTTATACATATATATACATACACATATATAGAGAACGAATATGCGTACATGTATACACACAGAGATTTGTACATACCGCACACACACACATATATATGTATTTATATATATATATACAATTTTATGTATGCATGTATGTACGTATGTATGTACGTATTTATGAATGTATCTATATATGTGTGTGTGTGTGTGTGTGTGTGTGTGTTTGTGTGTATTGTACGTGCACGGAACACACATACATACATGTATATATGTTCTTATTTTGCACTATACTCATTCTGAATCGACCAACCAACAAAATTTTCTTTCCATTTGATACACATAAGTATGAAAATATCTGTGCGTGTGTATGTACATATGTATGTATGTATGTATGTATGTATGTATGTATGTATGTATGTATGTATGTATGTATGTATGTGTGTATGTATGTATGTACGTATGTATGCATGTATGTATGTATGTATGTATGTATGTATGTGTGTATGTATGTATGTATGTATGC
>NW_021832639.1:0-5000 GCF_006345805.1 Octopus sinensis | reverse complement strand
TTAATCTTAATCTCATTTCGGCCAGAGTTCTTTCGTCACACTCCTGTGACCGCATCAGTGGTCCTTTGCTTTCTTCTTTCTTAATTTCTTATTATGTAAATGGTCATTTTGCCAGTTTAGCCAATAAAATCACATGCACTATATATTTAGTGTTACTTTGCTTCAGTGTTATTTATTTTTTTACATTAATCTTAATCTCATTTCGGCCAGAGTTCTTTCGTCACACTCCTGTGACCGCATCAGTGGTCCTTTGCTTTCTTCTTTCTTATTTTCTTATTATGTAAATGGTCATTTTGCCAGTTTAGCCAATAAAAACACACGCACTATATATTTGGTGTTACTTTGCTTGAGAGTTATTTATTTTTTACATTAATCTTAATCTTATTTCGGCCAGAGTTCTTTCGTCACACTCCTGTGACCGCATCAGTGGTCCTTTGCTTTCTTCTTTCTTCTTTTCTTATTTGTGTATCTCTCCTTACGAACCGTCAGCCATTTTGTATACTTATATATACTATTTGGATAAAATTGGGCCATCTATATCCACATTAAGGATAATAATATAAACATATTTTTTTTTGTATGGTAGGTTGCCATTTGCATCGTTCTGTTTCATGTCGAATATGTGACAGGTCGGAATATTTGTAACTTAAAAAATGATTTCAAACTTTGGCATTTTGCCTGACGTGCTAACGATTCTGCCAGCTCGCCGCTTGAAAATTTACAAGTAATATTAAATTACACATAAGGTGGCGAGCTTGTAGAATGCTAAGTACGATGAGCAAAATACTTAGTGGCATTTTGTCAATCCTTAAACTTTGAGTTCAACTTTCGCCGAGGTCGACTTTCCATTTCTTCCACTCGGTGTGGATAAAAGAAGTTCTAGTTGAGCACAAGGGTTGATGTAATCGAATTACACCCTCCTCCGGAATTGCTGGCCTTGTACCAAAATTTGAAACCAATATTAAGTTACAAATAAGGTGGCATGCTTATAGAATCATTAGCCTGGTGGGTAAAATGCTTAGTGGCATTTCTTCTATCTTTACGGTTTGGGTTCAAATACTGCCGAGGCCGGCTTTACCTTTCATCCACCCGGGGTCGAGAAAATAAGTACCAGTTGTTTACTGGAGTCGATTTAGTCGAATTACCTCTCTCTCGAAGTTGCTGGCCTTGACTCAAAGTTTGATACTAATATTACTTATAAATTGTTTAATATAAAAAAAATATAAATGCGCCCTTTTAAAGCCTAGTCAGGCTCATGGGCCCGGTTTCCCGGTTTCTATGGCGTATGTGTTCCTCAGCTGGACGAGACGCCAGTCCATCGCAGCGTTTCTCATTTTTGCCAGCTGAGTGGACTGGAGCAACGTGAAATGAAGTGTTTTGCTCAAGAACACAACGCGTCACCCGGTCCAGGAATCGAAACCACAATCTTACGATCATGGTGCTGACACCCTAACCACTAAGCCATGTGCCTCCACAAATTGCTTAATATACTAATTTCAATAACAGGCACAAAGCCCTCAAGTTCGGGTGAGGAGTTAAATGGACTACATCGACACAGTGCTCAATTGGAACTTATTTTATCGACCATGAAAATATGAAAGGTAAGCAGGCCTCAGCGAAATTTGAACTCAGAACGTAAAGCCCGGGGTGCTTACGATTTTGCCAGCTCGTCGCCATATTTAGAACTAAATGCAGAACTGGAACAACTACCACAAGGCATTTGGTCTGATATTCTTATAGTACCATAACTCCTTCAATCCGGATTGGCACTTTCTTTTTTGTTTCATCAAACTCCGCAAAAGAAAGAAAAGAAAAATTAGGAAAACGTGAACGACAAAAGGGATTTCAGCAAAATTTTGAATTCAGGTCACTTAGTGTCAAAACAAATGCTGCAAAGAATTCCATCCGATGTTTTAATGACTCTGCCATTTCACCACCCATAGCTAATCACTAATCAAGTGAATACCCAAATAAATAAATGAGGGACCTTTATTAATAAATGAGACAAGAGCTTATAAATTTAAGGCTGCGAACTGACAGAGGTGTTGACATGCTGGGGGAAATGCTTAGCGGCATTTCGTTCGTCTATACGCTCTAAGTAAAAATTTCGCTGGGGTTCACTTTAGCTTTTACCCTTTCGGTGTCGATATAATAAATACCGGTTGAGTACTGGGGGTCGATGTAATCGACTTAACCCATCTCCCGACCTTGCATACCATGGGCCAAACTTTGAAACTAATATGGAATATTAGTGACTAGTAAGGCGGCGAGCTGGCAGAAACGTTAGCACGCCGGGCGAAATGCTTAGCAGTATTTCGTCTGCCGTTACGTTCTGAGTTCAAATTCCGCCGAGGTCGACTTTGCCTTTCATCCTTTCGGGGTCGATAAATTAAGTACCAGTTACGCACTGGGGTCGATATAATCGACTTAATCCATTTGTCTGTCCTTGTTTGTCCTCTCTGTGTTTAGCCCCTTGTGGGTATTTCGTCTGCCGCTACGTTATGTGTTCAAGTTCCGCCGAGGTCGACTTTGCCTTTCGGGGGTCGATTAAATAAGTATCAGTTACGCACTGGGGTCGATATAATCGACTTAATCCATTTTCTGTCCTTGTTTGTGCTCTCTGTGTTTAGCCCCTTGTGAGTATTAAAGAAATAAGTATTTCGTCTGTCTTTATGTCCTGAGTTCAAATTCCACCGATGTTACGTTTCCTTTCATCCTTTCGGGGTCGATAAATTAAGTACGCACTGGATTCGAGCTAATCGACTGGTACCCTCCTCCAAAATGTTGGGCCTTGTGCCTAGAGTAGAAAAGAATATATATATGAAAGCGTATGGCTTAGTAGATTGAGCATCAGGCTCGCAATCATGAGGTAGTGAGCTCAATTCCCGGATCGGGTTGTGTGTTGTCTTCTTGGGCAAGACACTTTGAGTCACGTTACTCCAGTTTACTCCGCTGTAGAAACGAGCTGCGACGTCACTGGTGCCATGCTGTATCGACCTTTATCTTTCCCTTGAATAACATCAGTGGCATGGAGAAGGGCGGCTGGTATGCATGGGTGACTGCTGATATTCCATAAGCAACTTTGACCGGATTTCCGCCTCGGAGGTAAACGTTTTAGGTGTAATCCCATGGTCATTCATGACTGAAGGGTGTCTTTACCGTTTATTATGTTGAGATAATTTTTTCTAATTTTGGCACAAGGCCGGAAATTTTGTGGAGGGGAGTAAGTCGATTACATCGACCCCGGTACTTGGTTGGCGTTTATTTCATCGATCACAACTGGATGAAAGGCAAGCTTGACTTTCGTGGAATTTGAACTTAGAAAGTAATGAGTGGGGGGAACGCTGCTAAGCACTTTGTCCGACGTGCTAACGATTCTGCCAGATTGTTGCTTGGTGTGCCCGGCAAAATAATCTATATATCTATAAAGTTGTGTGTGTGTGTGTGTGTGGCAGGTTTGGTAGCCTTCAACTAACACTATCTCCTCCGAGACCCTGTGGCGCAAGTTGACCAAAATTGAGAGTATGATAGAAGAAGGCTTGCTTTTTATTCAAATCGGACCATGTTAAGACCTAAAATCGTTTTCATCATATAGGTGTTTATTTTCTATGAAAATCCCTATTTTTGTACGATTTTTTGACTGCTGTGTCGCCATTCTTCAGTGTATTTTAACCAGAAAAATCTTCACTTAAGGAGAATAACACGCTACATAATGCAGAATTTTTACTTTTCAAAACTTCCATTTCTAAAATTTATTAACGCGACATCAAAGTCTGCCGTTTTAAGCACAACTAAAAACCAAACACGAGCAACTCCGGGCTATACTGCTGGTAATTTAGATATATGTGAATACATGACTGGCACTCTGTTAGTGATGACGAGTATTCTAGGTAATTCGATTAATGTAACAACCTGCTCGTGAAATTAAACCTGCAAGTGACTGAGCGTTCCACAGATAAGTGTAGCCTTAACGTAGCTCTCAGAGAGATTCAGCATGGCAAGGCTGACCATTTGAAACATAGGTACGAAGCATTTTTGCCAGCTGAGTGGACTGGTCCAACGTGGAATAAAATGCTTTGCTTAAGTGACACAACACGCTACCGGGTATCGATCTCTCGACCTTACGATCTATATGCCCTGTGCTACATGTATATGTATCTCGTAAACCATTCAAACGTTCATTGACACTTAACCATGACACTCTTCCATTTGCTATGCGCGTGTGTGTGCTTGAATTAATAACTCGAGCCCTTGCCCCTGCCAGTTCTTATGGGCCAGTTCACGTGGCTTGAAGAACCACCACTTTCTTCTCCAAGCGTCTACCAGCCAGGCTGCATTTCTGGTGGTATGTCCTCTACCTTCAGCCTGGAAGTATGTCTTTCCGGGTAGGTGGGTAGGAGCACTACCTCCTTCGTTTTCAACGGGGTTACAAAGTGCAGCATGGCGGTTGCTGCAACTCTGAACCGCAACTTCACCGTGCCGTACTCCCTGTCTGTGTTAATGTACATTTCTTCGTCCCATATGGGCTTTAATGCCTTTTCAATTTAACGTTTCGAGCGGAGCTCTTCGTCAAAAACATAGAAAAAGGAAAGTTCCAAGAAAAGAAAGACGGACAAAGAAAATCAACGATGCACATTCCTTTCTATCGAAGAGCTTAGGCTCGAATCATGAACAACTTTTCCATTGTTCTTCCGCATCAAACTAAGGCACCTGCTTGTTTTTTCCTCGCCAGTCTTCGTCTTGTTTTCCGTAAATTTGAACTATGTATATATATATATATATATATATATATATATATATATATGTATGTATACATATATATATATATATGTATGTATATATATATGTGTATGTGTGGTGTGGTGTCCGTGTCTGTGTGCGTGTGTGTGTGTGTGTGGTGTGTCTGCGTGTTTGTGCACACTAACATATATGCTATATGTAAGCTACAGCCACCGAATTAAGCATACAAAAAATTGTGGATCGAAGGAGGACAATAACTG
>NW_021832638.1:22500-30227 GCF_006345805.1 Octopus sinensis | reverse complement strand
AACAAAAACAGGACAGTCAAAGAAAAACTGTAGGGCTGTTAAGCCATAACGAGATGAAGTGGTGAACGCTGGAGAAACAAGCTTTGATAGCAGACAGACAAAAATGCGTGCTATCTATTGTAGCTTAACTAGAAGAAAGAAAGAAATTCGAATTAGGAGAAGAAAAATGGCCGCTGGTCACATGGGCCGAGATCTTAGTGGAGGGTGCATACGGTCAACGGACTAGCTTCAGCTAAAAACTGTAGTCAGGTCAGGAAATAGGAAAAGGACGCAGAAGACATCTCAAGCATAGAGAATTCCAAAAAGCCTACATGGTCACGGCTGGAATGCTTTTCTTCACAGCTTTTATAATTAGGCCTCAGCAACATACATCAGTATAGAAATTATTTTTTACTGCATTGATAATAATATTTCCCGCTGCTCGTTAATATCTTTTGAGTATTAGTGAAGCAGGAATAGTAATATTTAAGAATTCTAGCCAAGGATTATCCAAGGGTAATCTATCAAGGGATAATCTAGCCAAGGATAATTTAAATCCACCACTTGTTGGCGATGATAGCTCCGCGAACAGAAAAACAAAATATATTTTCGTCGAGTGAAAAGTTTATTAAGGGTTACTTCCCTTGGATATCTAAATAGGAGTTATTTCCCTTGAATAAAATGAAATCGTTATATGTGTAGTCTCCCTTTGAAACAGACTTTTTTTTTTTTTTTACTCTGAACGATTGCAATGATTGTGAAGGAACCTGAAAAATGATACGTGTGTACCTGCGCATGCCTAACGGAATTAGTCGCAGAATTATTAAGGTTAGGAGCACCCAACAACATCGGAAGCTTTCCGAGACACCGCCAATAAACGGTTAATTATCTCGCTGTTTTCATTACCTACGTTTTAGGAAAAAGTTATTAAAATCTAGGTGTGCTATTTGAAGCTCACATATGTGGGTTGGACGTGGCTGTGCTTCCCAACCACATGGTACCAGGTTCAATCCGCATGCGTTTCACATTGGGCAAGCATCTTCTACTATTGCTTTGTGCCGATCAATGCTTACTTGAGTGTATTTGGTAGACAGAAATTGATAGAAGACTGTCCCATATATATATATATATATATATATATATATATATATGCATACATACGCAGGCACGTGCCTCTGTGTGTTTATGTGTGCGTATATATATATATATATATATTATATATACGCACACATAAACACACACACACACACACACACACATATATATATATATATTTCTTTACTACCCACAAGGGGCTAAACAAAGAGGACACAAACAAGGACAGACAGACGGATTAAGTCGATTACATCGACCCAAGTGCGTAACTGGTACTTAATTTATCGACCCCGAAAGGATGAAAGGCAAAGCCAACCTCGGCGGAATTTGAACTGAGAACGTAACGGCAGACGAAATACGGCTACGCATTTCGCCCGGTGAGCTAACGTTTCTGCCATGTGTGTGTGTGTGTGTGTGGTGTGTGTGTGTGTGTGTGTGTGTGTGTGTGTGTGTGTGTGTTTGTGTGTGTACATTGGGCCCATATGTGTGTGTGTGTGTCTATCACTTGACAACCAGAGTTGGTTAGTTTACACTCTCGTAACTTAGCAGATCCGTGAAAGACGCTGAAAAATAAGTTTAAAAATAAGTACTCGGATCGATTCTTTCGCCTAAGATTCTTCAAGGCGGTGCCCCAGTATGGCCGCAGTCAAATGCCTGAAACAGTCACAAGTAACAGTCACAAAAGATATTGCCGTTTGCTTTCTCTACATTTTTCTTTTCTTTCCAGAAACCGTCTGGAGAAGAAAAGATATAATTAAAATGTGGTTGTGTTATTTGAATTCACAAAACGTCGGATAGAAGGGAGACAATCGGAGTTAGCAAATGGACAGATACGAGGAATACTCGCAACGTGCAGCAAGTCCCGGTGTCTCATGGGGAAGTATTTTCCTTGGGTTAAACTGATATAATGGAATGATGGGGAGAGTGAGATGAGCAACGATGAGTAATGCTTCTCCTTTCGTCTTTTGCTTGGACTGCGCCCATGCTGGGATACTACTTTGAAGGGTTTTTTAGACGAGCTTTTTAAGTTTCGTGTTTATTCTATCGGTCTCTTTTGCCGGACTGCTACGATACGAAGACGTAGATAAAGCGGTACTGGTTATCAAGCGGTTTGAAGGGTTCACGGGTAAACACACATACGTTGGGATAGATAGATAGATAGATAGATAGATAGATAGATAGATAGATAGATAGATAGATAGATAGATAGATAGACAGACAGATAGACAGACAGACAGACAGACGGACGGACGGGTGGATGGACGGACGGACGGGTGGATGGATGGATGGATGGATGGATGGATGGATGGATGGATGGGCGGACGGACGGACAGACAGACAGACAGACAGACAGACAGATAGATAGACAGACAGACAGACAGACAGACAGACAGATAGATAGATAGATAGATAGATAGATAGATAGATAGATAGATAGATAGATAGATAGATAGATAGATAGATAGATAGATAGACAGACAGACAGACAGACAGACAGATAGACTTATATGTATATGTATAAGTGCCTGCGTACATGTATGCATGTCATTGTTCAGTTTTATTTCAAAATTTCTTGCCAATAGAGAAAGAACCGGTTTCTAACCTAGATTCAAGGCTCCTTCCTTGGAATTTCAACATCAACAACATGGTATGTATGTATGTATGTATGTTTGCGTTGGACTGGACACCTTATTAGAATGGATGCTCTATGGAGAATTTGTGAATTGAAGGAGACTCCGGCAGAAACCAAGGCTGCGATTTAAGGACTGTGTCAAGTCCTCATTAAAGGCCTGTGATATGCAGGACACTGACTGGGAGAACAATGCCTGTCATCGCCACAGATGGAGGAAGCAGGTTAAGGAGGGGATCGACACTTTTGAGAGAGCACGTATCCAGCATGAAGAACTTAAGCGAGCTGCGCGAAAGCGCACGGCTCGTATAGGGAATGGGGAAAGCTTGGTCTGCAATGTTTGCAGTCGTGTATGCTTGTCAAGAGCAGGGCTCATTAGCCACCAACGGAGCCGCAAATGCAAAATATAAGTTAGTCCTAGAGCGCACAATGTTCCTGAAGGTCCGTAATGGTCTTCCTCGGTCACGAGTGGACGGCCATCATCATGTATGTATGTATGTATATGTACGGTGTCTAAGTGATATTCTGGACCATGCAGCCACGCCGGTGTTTATGTAAACTGAAAACGACAAACAGAGAGAACAAGAAATGCTTGTGGCTGCAGTGATTAAAAACACCAAGGGTAGCTGCAGATTACTAGATGACTAGATTAAGATGTAATTCGATTAATATGGATTAAGTGGATGAGATAGCACTCGAGTTGTGTCTCTAAAACTGTCTCAATATCAGCTTTTCGGCAGCGTCCTATTGCCATTAATAAACATAACCTCCCGAGATACAAACAAACATGTTTCAAAACTAGGGTTCACATCAACATCTTGCAAGCCAAATGCAATAAAGTGATGAGCTGGCAAAATCTTTAGCGCGCCGGACAAAATGCTTAGCGGTATTTCCTCTGTCTTTACATTTTGAGTTCAAATTCCGTCGGGGTCGATTTTGCCCTTCATCCTTCCGAGGTCGATAAAATAAATACCAGTTGAACACTGGGGTCGGTCTAATCGACTAGTCCCTCTCTTCAAAGTTCAGGTCTTGTGCCTATAGTAGAAAAGATTATTATTATTATTATTATTATTATTATTATTATTATTATTATTATTATTATTATTATTATTATTATTATTATCATTATCATCATTATTATTATTATTATTATTATTGAGTGAGAGGACAATGCATGCCATCAAAGTGACACTGGGGTAAAATATACGAAGCCCAGTATACCCATCATGACTACCCGGTTGATAAGGGTACACCAGGCACATGCATCACAACCATATGTGTGCGATATGGTGATCTCATATCGAGATAAACAGCGCATGACCTTGCAGGTGGGGACCAGTTAGAATTTTCATCTGGTCGAGTAACCCATCCGTCTCAAGAGGTCCCTGAATAAGGGTTGTTTAAGGACGTTGAACGAAACACCCATGTTTCCAGAGGTAAATTATCCAAACTCCAAAGAATCCTTCTCAACACATGGCTATGATGCTCCCCCACTACTTCCGCTCGTGATCAGAGATGCACATATCGTCAGCCACCAAGGGACATGCTCAACTGGTTAAGGTCAAACAACTGACAAGCAAATCTGTGGTATTGAGCAGAATATTTGCTGTAGCCCATCTTTTATACCAAGACAGAACAATATACATGATAACACTTCCAATCAGTTAAGATCAGAAGCCATGAGAACCACTGCCTGGTACTATTATTACTATTATTATTATTATTATTATTATTATTATTATTATTATTATTATTATTATTATTATTAAGGCGGCGAGCTGGCAGAGTCATGAACCACGTTGGACAAAATACTTAGCGGTATTTCGCCCGTCACTATGTTCTGAGTTCAAATTCCACCGAAATCGACTTTACCTTTCATCCTTTCGTGGTCGATGAAATAAGTACTGGGGTCGAGGTAATCGACTTACCCCTATTCTACCCCGAAATTTCTAGCCTTGTGCCTATTGTATAAAGAATATTACTAGGTACAATATTTCGCTAGATTTGAGCATTCACATGTAAGGGAACATTTTTAGTGACCCACCACCACCAACAATGTGTATCTGTAACTACCGAGGGTTAAACCATTTCCTTTCATTTGCTTGTCAGATAAATTCGTTCGCTTCTTTCCAGTATAATTTGAACTAACGCAAAAAATACTTCTAACGTAAGTTCTTTGGGTGGGGGGGGGGGGGGCGGAACTGCAGGGTTCTTTTTTGTTTGATTATTTTTTTTTAGCTTTGTTTTGAGGTTTTTTTTCTGGTAGCTGTTCTTCCTCAACAATTTTTATTCATCTTTTTAAAATTTCTATAAATTTTATCTCTTTTCAGACGTATGACGATGAAATGCCAAGTCGAAAACAAAAATGACTATTTTTCAACACCTGCTTCTTTTGGCCTTTAGTCAAGGTTTCAAAGCTGCCAAGATCCACTCGAGATATTTATGTTGTGTACAGAGAAGGCACTTTTACTAAAAGAATTGCGTGGAAATATTTTTTCGCGCATCAGGGAAGGAAAATTCGGCTCCATAGTCATTACGGCTACGTTCCGACCTGTTCAATTCAACGAGAACCTATTAAACGAGCTCGTCTACGAGGATCCGCGCCAGTCCACAAGGAATGGACTCAGCAGATAGGATGCTTTCATGGCATCGTAGTAATTTA
The DNA here is from genome assembly GCF_006345805.1 of Octopus sinensis. NCBI lineage: Eukaryota > Metazoa > Mollusca > Cephalopoda > Octopoda > Octopodidae > Octopus > Octopus sinensis. The sequence goes on along the minus strand of NW_021832638.1, from coordinate 24,861 downwards.
AATAACATTGGAAAGAAATGGACGAATTTATCCGACAACCCAAGAAAAGGGAAATATTTATAGACATACGTTGGGAATGTGGAGACTAAACTCACTCCTTTACATGTCCCTGCTCAGGTGTAGCGAAACTTAGTACTCAATGATAACGATAAACCATGTTCCGGAAAACTTGGATTTTTTTTCAGTTTGGCTGCCAAGTTTATTGAAAATTTTAAAATTTGATACATTAATGTAGTTTTCCAAACTGAATTCCTGGAGATATTTAACTTTTTCATGAAAAAACTTCTTTAAAAATTTTATAGAGAAGGCGTAGGAGTGGCTGTTTGGTAAGTAGCTTGCTTACCAACCACATGGTTTCGGGTTCAGTCCCACTGCGTGGCACCTTGGGCAAGTGTCTTCTACTATAGCCTCGCGCCGACCAAAGCTTTGTGAGTGGATTTAGTAGACGGAAATTGAAAGAAGCCCGAGAGACTGATAGAATAAGTACTAGGCTTACAAAGAATAAATCCTGGGGTCGATTTGCTCGTCTAAAGGCGGTACTCCAGCATGGCCACAGTCCAATGACTGAAACAAGTAAAAGAGTAAAAAGAGAATAAAGAGAGGTCTAAAGTTTGATCATTTTCGCCCAGTCAGAAAACAGGGGTTGGAAGCTGTCATTTTGTACATGACAGCACGTGCTGTCGACTGTAAACAAATGAAATACATTTTTTTACGTTTCTACTCTAGGCACAAGGCCCGAAATTTTTAGTGAGGGCAAGTCGATTAGATCAATTCCAGTATGCAACTGGTACTTAATTTATCGACCCCGAAAGGATGAAAGGCAAAGTCGACATTGGCGGAATTTCAACTCAGAACGTAACGGCAGACGAAATACCTATTTCTATTTCTTTACTACCCACAAGGGGCTAAACACAGAGAGGACAAACAAGGACAGACAAACGGATTAAGTCGATTATATCGACCCCAGTGTGTAACTGGTACTTAATTTATCGACCCCGAGAGGATGAACGGCAAAGTCGGCCTTGACGAAATTTGAACTCAGAACATAGTGGCAGACGAAATACCTATTTCTTTACTACCCACAAGGGGCTAAACCAGAGAGGACAAACAAGGACAGACAAACGGATTAAGTTGATTATATCGACTCCAGTGCGTAATTGGTACTTATTTAATCGACCCCGAAAGGATGAAAGGCAAAGTCGACCTCGGTGGAATTTGAACTCAGAACGTAACGGCAGACGAAATACGGCTACGCATTTCGCCCGGCGTGCTAACGTTTCTGCCAGCTCGCCGCCATAAATAAATGAAATACAGACGGAATTCTGATTTGCACACGCCAACTTAATTTTTTTTATTTTTTGGAATTTTGAGAAAATTTTTGCGAATTTGTATTCAACACACGAACAGAAAATGAAGAGATTGAAAACTGGCAGCTAAACAGAAAAGATCCAAACTATGTGATTTGACGGGAACTATTTTCTTACGAAATAATCTTTAGATCTTTTGCGCAGTTGAGTTATAGCGTTAAATCTATTTATCAAACAATCAGCTTTTTATAGCTTCCATTAATATCTACCCATATTATTAATATTTCTACAATAACCACGAAATCATTCCTATATCTCGTTTGTTGTATTTGGTCTATAAGATTTTGATGTCAACCCTAGGGAGTGTGTGTTTATTATGTGTATGAGGAACTTCGATGGGATTAAAATAAATAGAGTAGGGGGGAACGAGCGAATTTATTTGAGAATCAACAATAAGACAACCATCCAAATATTACTCTATCTTCCGATTTACGTTTTGCTGTATAAAAATTAAGAAATATTACATTTCTAAATCTCTCAGAGAGATTTATACAGTAGCAGCACGATAAAGTGATAGCTTGTTGCCAACTTAATGTGGCAGTCCTGGGAAAAGGAAGAATGCTACTGCTATTTAGCCCCCAGGAAACACCGTTTCCAGTTGGCTATGTGACACAAGCGTTCTGTGTCCTTATGTTTTCAAACAGGGGAGATAAGCTGCTATTGTATGTAATGTAATATTTCTAATTTTGTAGATCAGTGGATTTATTTCACTTGAAATCTATGTTTTCAAAGGTGAATAAGCATCGACAGCTAGCAAACCAAGCTACTCCAGACTGATTAAGTGAAATGACACTGAAATTAGTCTCTGGGTGATGGCTTTGCTGGGTGGAGGTGCTTGTCTCTCCTTTTTGAAAGCTTAACGACACAGAACGCTTGTGTCACATAGCCAACTGGAAACGGTGTTTCTTGGGGGCTAAATAGCAGTAGCATTCTTCCCCTTTCTTGGGACTGCCACATTAAGTTATCAACAAACCATCAATGTAGAAAAATTGTT
>NW_021832638.1:0-15000 GCF_006345805.1 Octopus sinensis | reverse complement strand
ACGCACGCACACACACATACACACATAAATGACGTACTTCTTTCAGTTTCCGTCAACCAAATCCACTCACAGGGTTTTGGTTTGCCAAGGTCAATAGTTGGTCAATCGTCTAAGGTTCCACGCATTGACACTGAACCCGGAACCATATGGTTGGTAAGCAAACTTCTTACCCACACAGCCACGCCTTTTACTAAAAATATTTCAAAAATGTTTTTTCTGGGCCTGAACATGTATCGTAACTTTTTATAGGTCGGAGACAGTTTACGAATTTTATAGGTCATTCACGTGACTGAAACCTGCTACTGTGCACTGAAAACACAAGAGCACTCTAATTAAGTTAAACTCCTAATTACTACCCAAAACGCTTAATCATTGTCCAACTTTATATACACCCAGCTGTTACACAAAGATATCTATCTATCTAAACATCTGATTTAACGATGACTAATCTACAGTTTTAGGTCATCCTTCTTTCCTGTCGTGTTACTATTATAAGACTGAGCTAAGGCGGTCACCTGCTTTGATTCGTTTACGAGACGGATAAAATGCTTGGCGACAATTCTTCCGGCTTTTTAGGTTTTGAGTTCAAATCGGATCAAGCCTCGACCTCCTAGGGTTCTGGGAAGGTAAAGACAATCTGCGTCTGCCTTTGGGTGGTGCATTATATTGCAAGTCAGCAGCTTACGGATTTTTCTGTCAATCTTCCTTATTTCGCTCATATTCCGGTTCAACGCATCGAAACTGTAAATAACAACTGGAAGTGCTAAGGAATTTATAGGCGCAGGAGTGGCTGTGTGGTAAGTAGCTTGTCTACCAGCCACATGGTTCCGGGTTCAGTCCCACTGCGTGGCACCCTGGGCAAGTGTCTTCTACTATAGACTCGGTCCGACCAAAGCCTTGTGAGTGGATTTGGTAGACGGAAACTGAAAGAAGCTCGTCGTATATATGTATATATATATATATATATATATATATATATATATATATATAATATATATATATATATATATATATATATATATATATATATATATGCGTGTGTGTGTTTGTGTGTCTGTGTTTGTCCCCTAGCATTGCTTGACAACCGATGCTGGTGTGTTTATGTCCCCGTTACTTAGCGGTTCGGCAAAAGAGACCGATAGAATAAGTACAGCGCTTACAAAAGAATAAGTCCCGGGGTCGAGTTGTCGATTAAAAGGCGGTGCTCCAGCATGGCCACAGTCAAATGACTGAAACAAGTAAAAGAGTAAAAGAGTAAAGAGTAACACCTTGTTACGTGCATTTGACTCGGATTTTAGGACTGCTTGAACTCTCCTGTAAAACTCCTTCTTGCTCTTCTCTTTCATACTTGCATGTTGCCAGAGCCCTCACTTATTCCGAAGTATTTGTAAGTTTGTCCCTGCTCGAGTTCTTTTATAACTGTGTCAACATCCAACACCACTGAATGTGAGGTCTTCAGTTTCCCTTTCTGGAAAGTGGCCTTGGCACATTTATCAAGATCAAATTCCATCCCAATGTCACAATGTCATCACTGAATGCTTTCACAGTACGTAGCAGTCCTTCAAGCTCTTTATCGTCTTTGCCATAGAGCTTTAATTCAACTATATAAAATAGATTACTTATTTTCTTGTTGCCAATTTTATATTCATGCCTTGTTCTGTTAAGTTCACTTGTAAGGGGTATTAGAGCTATGCAGAAAATTAAAGGAGAGAGTGAGTCACCCTGGAAAATGCTGCAGCTGATATTAATATTTTTTGTGATCAGTAATCCATTAGAGTGGTATAACTGGAGATTCATATTCCACACTGACATGTTGTGCTTCAGGAAGTTTGAAATCACAGGTAATTTTGAAGATATCCAACAATTTCAAGATCCATGAATGCAGTATGCTGCCAAAGGCCTTTTTATAATCAGTCCAAGCAGAACTGAGATTTCTTCGTTTATGACAGTTCTCAAGGGTCATGCGATTAAGAGTTGATCTTTGCATCCATATGAGACTCCTCATCCCCCTGTTTGTTCAGTAGAGAAAATAGTGTTCTGTTCCATAAATTTGTATGTTTTCTCCACGAGGATGGATGTCAAAATTTTATACATGGTAGATAGACATGCTATGAGCCGAGAGCTTTGGGGAAATTTGGTTTCATTATTCTTCGGGAGTAGGTAAGTAATGCCTCTTGCTAACCAATCAGGTGTTTTCGTAGGATCTCATAATTTCATTGAATAACTGGACTAAATGTTCGTGTGCTCACGGGAGCGATGCGAGCCAGAAATTTGGCACCCTATCATAACCAGATTTCCACTTATGAGCCTTCGTGAGTGTCATCCTTAGGTCTGTTATTGTGATGTCTTGTTCCGGTAAGTTTTGGTAGGATCCTTCTGTGTGTCTAATCTAGTCTGCATTTTCATTGTAAGTCTTTTCATTATTTCAGATAATTTTTCAAAAGTTTTCAACTTCTTCCATGGCAGTGGGGAGTCTTCAACAGTTATTTTCTCCTTCCCTATTTCTCTGTAGAATGTTTTCGTATTGGATGTGAACAGCTTACTTTGCTTGTAAAATTTGTTTCTCTTCTCAAATCTTCGTATTCTTTGAAATTTTGCTTGGACTTTTTGTTGCAGTGTTTCTTTTGCTGAAAGCAGTTTTTCTCTTGGTTCTTCCATTTCTGGTTTTTAAATTGTTTGCCGTGATTAGTTCATTCAATATTGATGTTTCACCTCTCATTATTTCAATCTCTTTTCCAATTTTACTTTTCCAGTTTGGAATTCTTCTCAGGTTTGTATTTCTTTGTTTTTTTCAGAGGCATACAAATGGTTTCAATTGTCTTGGCAGATGCATAAATAATTTCCTTTAATTCAGTGAGATCTGGTTTTAGTTCTTGTATAATTTCTTTTGTTACATAGTTTCCAATTTTAATTTGTTTTCTATTTTGGATTGTATTTGAGAGCTTACGAAGTGGTTTTCTATCATGCATATTAGCGTGTCTTACAACTGCAAGCTTATTCAAGATTTACTGCTTCAGTTCTATCATAGACTCTATGTTCTGCAGTAAATGCGTAGTTTTCGAATATTGTTTCTTTGCCACTTTCCTCACTATCTCTGTCAGGTTCATGACAATTTATTTCTCCAGACGTTTGCGTGTTCTGGTCAAGTGGAGACAAGTGGAGAGTTACTCTATTCGTCTGGTTCTTCATTTCTTTTCTGTCTTATAATTAGGTAATTTTCTGCTGCGTGCTTGATTGCAGTTATTTCACTATCTGTGAGTCTTTTATTTCTGAAGATATTCCACCTAATATTTGCTAACTTGTTTTCGTCCAAATATAGTCTACTGTAATAATAATAATAATAATAATAATAATAATAATAATAATAATAATAATAATAAATTCGAATTACGATGAACGTAAACAAACAAACGAAGTTTGCTTTAAAAGCGTTGAGATATTGCAGAAAGTTAAAGTAGTGATTTTAAATTCTCAGACGTAGGATGATGCTAATAATAATAATAATAATAATAATAATAATAATAATAATAATAATAATAATAATAATAAATGCCCTGATGCAGTACCAGGCAGTGGCTCTCATGGCTTCTGATCTTAACTGATTGGAAGTGTTATCATGTACATTATTTTGTCTTGGTATAAAAGATGGGCTACAGCAAATATTCTGCTCAATACCACAGATTTGCTTGTCAGTTGTTTGACCTTAACCAGTCGAGCATGTCCCTTAGTGGCTGACAATATGTGCATCTCTGATCACGAGCAGAAGGAGTGGGGTAGCATCATAGCCGTATGCTGAAAGGAATCTTCTGGTCTTTGAATGATTCACCTCTGTAACATAGGTGTTTCGTTCAACATCCTAAAATAACCCTTATTCAGGGACCTTTTGAGCGGGATGGGTTACTCGACCAGAAGAAAATTCTAACTGGGCTCCACTTGCAAGGTCATGTGCTGTTTATCTTGATATGAGATCACCATGTCACGCACATATGGTTGTGATGCATGTGCCTAGTGTACCCTTATCAGATGGGTAGTCATGATGGGTATACTGGGCTTCGTATATTTCACCCCAGTGTCACTTTGATGGCATGCACTGCACTCTAACTCAATAATAATAATAATAATAATAATAATAATAATAATAATAATAATAATAATAACATCGAAAAATACCTTAGTAATGAGAACCCAGGTTCGAAATTTCCCCAAGACACCTGATGAAGGCTGGAGGGTATATCTGCCGAAACGTCAAGTGTAAATAATGTAAATGTTGTAAATAATGTACATAATTCCTCGTCTCTTAAATATTGAATTGTATCAAACAGAAATACAAAATGTGTTTCAAGTGTTAAATGATGAAGTAGGAAATCGAACTGTCGACTCACGGTTTGAAAAGGCGGTTGGCATTATCAGTGACACAGAATCATGGTACCAAGGTGGTGGTGGTGGTGGTGTGGTGTGGGAGGGATGAATATACTAACCCTTTGAATGCGTGATTAAATGATTAAATGTCACGGCCATTATGATATTAATTATCCAGCAAAAAGTAGAATTGATATTTTCTGCTTCTACTATACTTTTTTGATATCTCAAATAGGAGTATTTTTGAAAGCTTGGTATTTATTCTGCCAGCCTCTTTTGCCGAACCACTAAGTTATGGGGACATAAACACACCAACACCGGTTGTCAAGCAGTGGTGGAGGACAAATACACACGCATGCACGCACACACACACAAATTGATGTATGCATGTATGTATCTATCTATCTATCTATCTATCTATCTATCTATCTATCTATCTATCTATGCGCGTTCATTTGTCCCATCATCATCACCGTTTGTCAACCAGTGTTGGTTTGTCTATGTCCCCGTAAATTAGAGGTTCGGTAAATGAGAACGACAGAATAAGTGCCAGACTTAAATTAAGTAGTGGGGGCGATTTGTTCGACTAACCCCTTCAAGGGCATTGCTGCAGCATGGCCGCATGAATGAAACAAACAGGAGGTTAAAGATGAAATGTAGAAGCATTTCGGTTTAAGCTTTGTTATTTACGAAAAGGTTTTCGATATCCAGGGAACTCTCAGTTGTGCATGTAATTCATATTGATCAAGGAATGCATCAAATCCATATATGGATTATTGAAAAAAATCTATAGACAAGGAATATCATGTATAAGACTTCACACTGAAAGTGAAGAGATCAATATCGAACGACGTGTAAGCCAATGAGATGTCAAATCATCCAATCTCTTTTTTATGTTGCCCACGAAAGAATTTTAGAAAGAAAAAACGTTTCATTACCGTAAGTTTTTTTTAAAAAACATAGAAGCACTCCGTCGGTTACGACGATGAGGGCTCCGGTTGAACCGAATCAACGGAACAGCCTGCTCGTGAAATTAACGTGTAAGTGGCTGAGCACTCCACAGACACGTGTACCCTAAACGTAGTTCTCGGAGATATTCAGCGTGACACAGAGAGTGACAAGGCCGGCCCCTTGAAATACAGGTACAACAGAAACAGGAAGTAAGAGTGAGAGAAAATTGTGGTGAAAGAGTACAGCAGGGATCACCGCCATCCCCTGCCGGAGCCTCGTGGAGCTATTAGGTGTTTTCGCTCAATAAACACTCACAACGCCCGGTCTGGGAATCGAAACCGCGATCCTATGACCGCGAGTCCGCTGCCCTAACCACTGGGCCATTGCGCCTCCACTTTTAAAAACATATACAGAGTACCGCAAAAAAAAATCTCTCACATTTTATGAATTTACAAATGTTTCAATGACAAAAATACGATGTGCACCAGTTTAAACCATATTAGTAACGAAAGAAAAACAAACACTAGAACAATAGGTACACGAAGAAACCATTACCAAATTCAATTAGTATCACACCAATGGCTGTCCAAAATATGGGATATTTTTCTGCCGCACCTTAAAAGCGGAAGATTTTTTAATTCTTTATGCTGCAGGAGCACTATTTTCTTTCGGCGGAACTGTTATCCATCTATGCGTGATTTGGTTAGTGTAGTTAACCGCTTTACCTCGCTCATAGATGCACATCGCCGCCTATTACAAAGTCGCGGAAATTTTTTAATCAGACACAGCCAAGCCCCCAAGAAAGTCAGACGTAATTTGTCATGCCGCTGTCGGAGCTCATCTCCACCATATGGACAGTATCAAAAGCAGAAACACTCTAGAATTAAATAACTATTTATAGACTGTTCGAACAGTTATCCTGTTCACATTTTACAATATACCTATTTCTTTACTACCCACAAGGGGCCAAACACAGAGGAAACAAACAAGGACAGACATAGGTATTAAGTCGATTAGATCGACCCCAGAGCGTAACTGGTACTTAATTTATCGACCCCGAAAGGATGAAAGGCAAAGTCGACCTTGGCAGAATTTGAACTCACAACGTAACGGCAGACGAAATACCGCTAAACATTTCGCCCGGCGTGCTAACGTTTCTGTCAGCTCGCCGGCTTAATTCACGATACAAAATCCATTCACAATATACCGCAACGGTAAATGCTTCATGTTATTCATGCTGCATACACCTCCTTTTGGATTTGTGACCCTATAACAAGTGGCTCAAACTTTTCTCTTGTTCTCTTAGGACACTGTTATACCATACCTCTGAATGATATATCTTACATGCTGTCGAGCAAACCTTGTTTAATGCTATCGTCATTTTCTCTTATAATAATTTACTATTAAGCCTTCTGGACGTTGTCTATTATTGCATTACAAGGTATTATACTATCGCTGTTATATGTTTCTTTATTAGCCACACAGGGCTGCACAAAGACGGGACAAATTACAAGGTAGAGCTTTTCTTTTGGGGATAAAAAAAGGGGGTTTGGTTTTCGATCAAAAGGGATCGTAAAAAGAAAGAAAGAGGAAGGCAAAAAAAAGGGGAGGGGAATACAATAAAAGGAAAAAGAAAAAATCGATCAATAGGGATCGTTATCACAGAAATGTCAATATAAAGTGTAAAGGGGAGGACAGGTGAGGTTTACCCGTGGAAAGAAAAGCCTACGGAAAAGACCACGGTAACCTCGGTCAATGAAGTCACATGTTATATTTCTTTTTTTTTTTTCAAATAAGCAACTCTCTGTATTAATTTTTACCGTTCATAAGATCATAGTCAAGGTGGCTTCGTCATTCATACGTGCCATCCTTGCTACATTCACCCATCTTTTTTTAAAACATTCGCTCATAAAATTCAGACGTTATTTTAGTGCCTAAAACGCTTTGGTTATAAGTAATTTTCTTCATGCTCTCAAGCGATATTTATCGCCTGCAAGAAATGCTAAATGTGTTGAACATAGTAATAAGGAGGTGATTGTATCTATAAAAAAATAAATACGATGTCAAGACTTACTCTTTGACTCTTTTACTTGTTTCAGTCATTTGACTGCGGCCATGCTGGAGCACCACCTTTTAGTCGAGCAAAATCGACCCCAGGACTTATTCTTTGGAAGCCCAGTACTTGTTCTATCGGTCTCTTTTGCCAAGCCGCTAAGTTACGGGGACGCAAACACACCAGCATCGGTTGGCAAGCGATGTTGAGGGCAAACACAGATACAAAAACACACACACACACACACACATATATATATTACATACATATATATCACCACTAGCACACAGAATAATTGGCTGACAATAATGATGATGATGACAATGAAATATAAAATATAAAAATCTCTGACAAAGGCTATTACAACATTTCTAAAAATAGCCCAACAATTGCTGCCTCGGCCAGGGTTAGATACAGGACTCTTGACATGGCCACAAAGCGTGACGCCTAAACAATCAGCTCAACCAACCAATCAGCCTAATAATTGAGTGATACTACAACACTGATTGGTCAGAATACAGTTTGCAAAACCTAGCAATCTGGAGCCCACACCAGCTGTATTTAAGGCACAGATTCAATCATCTCGCTACAGTAAAAAATTATGAAGCATGACTATCACCACATCACCACTACTACGAACCTGAAGATTGCAGAATTTAATGCATGAAAACTAGTTTCAATCAGAATGTACATTTAACATTCTATTATTTTATTTTATTTTATTATATTATATTATATTATATCATTATAAGATTGTAAATAAAACGTAAAAATCAGACAAGGTTGGAACTCCTTTTATTAATATAAATTCTTCTATACACAATCACACACACCCGTATATATATATCTATATACCATATATATACGACAGGCGGCGAGCTGGCAGAATCGTTAGCACGCCGGGCGAAATGCTTAGGGCATATTTCGGCTGCCGTTACGTCTGAGTTCAAATTCCGCCGAGGTCGACTTTGCCTTCATCCTTCGGGATCGATAAATTAAGGTACCAGTTACGCACTGGGGTCGATGTAATCTACTTAATCCTTTGTCTGTCTTTGTATGTCCTCTCTGTGTTTAGCCCCTTGTGGGCATAAAGAAATATATATATATAGCACAGGCTTCTTTCCGTTTCCGTCTACCAAATCTTTCACAAGGCTTTGTGCGCCCGAGGCTACAGTAGAAGACACTTGCCTAAGGTGCCACACAGTGGGACTGAACCCGGAACCATGTGATTGGTAAGCAAGCTACTAACCACACAGCCACTCCTACGCCTGTTAGTTAATGAAATTCAAAAGATAATCGTTTTTTTTTTCCCTTGTCATTTCTCTTTCTTATTGCTGCTCTATGCTCAGGTAACACTTCGGTCGGAAACCATACTAGATTGTGTTCTAGGCCAGGTTATCAGGTTTGCAATGCCTAGACGAAATATATGTGCCTATGTATATATATATATATATATATATATATATATATATATATATGTGTGTGTGTGTGTGTGTGTGTGTGTGTTGTGTGTGTGTGTGTGTTTGTGTGGGGTGTGTGTGTGTATGTATTTATGTGCTTATATACATATGTGCATGACCATATGTGTGTGTGTGTGTGTGTGTGTGTGTACGTGTATGAATGTAACATCTGGTCATCTTCCGAGAAGACAAAAAATCACTAAAACAGTGCTTTGTGGGTTTTCTATTACAGGTCATTAGTTACCTGGTCGGTCGATACGCATGTATGTATGTATGTATGTATGTATGTATGTATGTGTGTGTGTGTGTATGTGTATGTATGTATGTATGTATGTGTGTATGTATGTATGTATGTATGTATGTATGTGTGTATGTATGTATGTATGTATGTGTGTGTGTATGTATGTATGTATGTATGTTATGTATGTGTGTATGTATGTATGTATGTATGTAGTATGTATGTATGTGTGTGTGTATGTATGTATGTATGTACGTATGTATGTGTGTATGTAATGTATGTATGTATGTATGTATGTATGTATGGGTATGTATGTATGCTTGTATGTATGTATGTATGTATGTAGTATGTGTGTGTGTGTATGTATGTATGTATGTATGTGTGTGTGGTATGTATGTATGTATGTATGTGTGTATGTATGTATGTATGCATGTATGTATGTATTATGTATGATGCATGTATGCATGTATGTGTGTGTGTATGTATGTATGTATGTTATGTATGTATGCATGCATGTATATATGTATGTATGTGTGTATGTATGTACGTATGTATGTATGTATGTGTGTGTGTATGTATGTATGTATGCATGTATGTATGTATGTATGCATGTATGCATGCATGTATGTGTGCATGTATGTATGTATATAAGTATGTGAGTGTGTGTATATGTGTGTGTGTGTAGATGTATGTATGTATGTATGTATGTATGTATGTATGTATGTATTATGTATGTATGTATGTATGAATTAGAATTAGGATTTAGCGTTAGAGGGTAGATTTAGATTCAGATTCGAGGGTTAGTGCTAGGAATTTGGTTTGGAGGCTAATGGACGGACGGACGGACGGATGGATGGCCGCTCACAGTTGTAAGGCTACGGCTGAGCTGATATTTCTTTGTGCATGAAGGTGGCAAACTGGCAGAAATGTTAGCGCGCCGGGCGAAATGCTGACCGGTAATTTCGTCTCCCGTTAGGTTCTGAGTTCAAATTCCGCCGAGGTCGACTTTGCCTTTCATCCTTTCGGGGTCGATTAAATAAGTACTAGTTACGACCTGGGGTCGATGTAATCGATTTAATTCGTTTATCTGTCCTTGTTTGTCCACTCTGTGTTTAGCCCCTTGTGGGTAGTAAAGAAATAGGTATTTCGTCTGCCGTTACGTTCTGAGTTCAATTCCGCCGGGTTCGACTTTGCCTTTCATCCTTTCCGGTCGATTAAATAGTACCAATTACGCACTGGAGTCGATGTAATCGACTAATCCGTTTGTCTCTCCTTGTTGTCCCTCTGTGTTTGGCCCCTTGTGGGTAGTAAAGAAATAGGTATTTCGTCTGCCACTACTTCTGAGTTCAAATTCCGCCGAGGTCGATTTTGCCTTTCAATCCTTTCGGGGTCGATTAAATAAGTACCAGTTACGCACTGGGGTCGATCTAATCGACTTAATCCGTTTGTCTGTCCTTGTTTGTCCTCTCTGTGTTTAGCCCCTTGTGGGTAGTAAAGAAATAGGTATTTCGTCTTCGTCTGCCGTTACGTTCTGAGTTCATATTCTGCCGAGGTCGACTTTGCCTTTCATCCTTTCGGGGTCGATTAAATAAGTACCAGTTACGCACTGGGGTCGATGTAATCGACTTAATCCGTTTGTCTGTCCTTGTTTGTCCCCTCTATGTTTAGCCCTGTGTTGGCAATAAAGAAATAAGAAACGTTAGCACGCCGAGCAAAATGCTTGACGGTATTTCGTCCGTCTTTACGTTCTGAGTTCAAAATTCTGCCGAGGGCGAATTTACCTTTCATCCGTCCGGGATCAATAAAATAAACACCAGTCAAGCACTGGGATCGATCTGATCGACCTATCACCCTCCACGAAATTGCTGGCCCTGTGCCTAAACTCGAAAGCGTTATTTCTTTGCGCATGTGTATGAGTCACAATTTCAGCTCATTCGCGAAATACAAACTAAATTGTATTTTATATTTTGTTTTGAAAGAAAAAAAAAAGTGTTTTAGAACGTAAAGTATGTAATACACAAATCGAGTTTAACGGTCGATATAAACTGCCTCTTGAATAAACAAAGCTATTTTTCCAAGCAAGAAACATCACGTTTTGCAACCCACGTCTAAATTAAACAAATTGCGGCATTCATGTTAACGATATTTCTATTTGTTTATTCTCTGTTCTCCCTTTGCTGCTCTCGCAGAATTTTGGCGATCTTCTCCGAACATATTACAGCCTTTTAGGAGCCTTTCAAGTTGTAGAAACGTGTGGAACAGCAAAATTATTAAGGGCAGTAGATATTAATTAGACTATTAGTGAGTGTGTGTGTGTGTGTGTGTGTGTGTGTGTGTGTGTGTGTGTGTTGTGTGTGTGTGTGATGGTGTGTGTGTGTGCGTGTGTGGATGTGTGTGTGTTGTGTGAGTGTGTGGTGTGTGTGAGTGTGTGTGTGTGAGTGGTGTGTGTGTGGTGTGCGTGTGTGTGTGTATGTGAGCGGTGTGTGTGTGTGAGTGTGTGTGTGGGGCGTGAGTGTGTGGTGTGTGTATGTGTGTGTGTGTGTGTGTGTGTGTGTGTGTGTGTGTGTGTGTGTTGTGTTTTAAAACTCCACTAAAGATGATGTTGATAATTCTATAAATTTTGTCCATTGAAAGAACGGCCGTCACTCGCAAGCGAGTGTGGTTTGGTAGCTTGTACCATACTTTCGCTAATTGTTTTAGATGCCCGTGTAGTCACATGCAGGCATAGGACACCCTTTCATCCCTTCATCTTTGACTTAGCAGAATGTGGTGAGTTGTGTGGGTGTGGTTGTTGTTTGTTGTTGCCCGTAGGGATAATTGGTTGAGTGACCGAATGGAAATGTATTTCTCGGGTCACGTGAAGGAAATTACTGACAACACCCACGAACAATTAACAGAAAAGTTTATTATTGCACATGATTTTAACTGTGTTGGTCTTTTACAAATGCCAATAGCAATAATTACATACAGACAGAAACATGGTGTTTGAAGTTTACGACAAGCTTACGGATACAGTAATCTGTGGCTGATCCATCGCAATCGGAAAATAATTGGGCCATATTCGTGGCGACGAGAATTACTCTCTATTATCAGTCATCTGTCTTAATTGGTTGGATGTGGCCTGAATGGAAACGCAATATGCAGCTGCCTCAACAGTCTGCCTGGCAAGAAACGAGACGTGTGAAGGAATCGGCTCGTCTTTACACTCTGTAAAGAGTTGGTACCAGAATGGCTTTTTTTTTATAGGGTATAAAAAGAAGATTCTAGAAAATTGAATCGCGCGATGGCTTGGTACCGATAGGCTGCATAATAGACTGATCACGTGAAACTACTGTCACTTGGTCGTGATGTCTGATCGGCTACCTAGCTATTCGGTTTCGAAACACCACAAGAACATCGTGGGTGTCACACACCGAGAGAGAGAGAGAGAGAGAGAGAGAGAGAGAGAGAGCCGTACTAGTAAACAGCTGGTTTTCATAGACTGGAGCAACCTGAAATTCACTGTCTCACTCAAAAACTAAAAACTCCTTCCAGTCTGAAAATCGAACCCATGCCCTTTTGATCGTCAATCTAACATCCCTAACCATCAGGCTACACGGCTATTACTTCTCAAAACATTAACACACCTCAATAATCGGTATGCTCGACCGTCTAGAAATAACAGCCAAATATCCCGCAAACCATTCCCTGCCGTCTTGAAAAAGGAAGAAAACACTAGATAATGCCGTCCTACATATATAACGGTTACACAATGTCTGGAATACAGGGTGATCAGAGTAGAAATACCTATGATCATACGTAACAACTTGTCCAGAGGTGGCCAAGGGTTAAACAAAAACAACAAAACAACAACAACTATCACCACCAACACTGCGACAAACTTATTGTTCATCTCCATGTCGATTCTGGTCGAGTATACCTATGAACAAAAGCATTTCAGCCGTGACTATCCTACCTTTCACCTGTTCATAGGAAAGCCAGGACCACGTAACATATATGCAGTATATATGCAATTCTAGACTGCAGCGTTTTGTTATTTGAGGAAGATTTGGTTGCTATTTCTAGCAGGTCGAGCGACTACATACTCTTTTACTCTTTTACTTGTTTCAGTCATTTGACTGCGATTATGCTGGAGCACCGCCTTTAGTCGAGGACTTATTCTTTGTAAGCCTAGTACTTATTCTAACGCACTCTTTTTGCCGAACCGCTAAGTTACGGCGACGTAAACACACCAGCATCGGTTGTCAAACGATGTTGTGGGGGACAAACACAGACACACAAACATATACACATACGACAGGCTTCTTTCAGTTTCCGTCTACTAAATCCACTCACAAGGCTTTGGTCGGCCTAAGGTTATAGTAGAAGACACTTGCCCAAGGTGCGACGCAGTGGGACTGAACCGGAACCATGTGGTTGGTAAGCAAGCTACTTACCACACAGCCATTCCTACATAGAGACCCTTTCGTTTTCCAAATTGTTCAGATAGTTCTATATGGCATTCGGTCCCAAGATGTTCGTTCCATCAGACGAAAGCCGAAAGTTTGGTGAAAAAATTTAGTTCAGTCAGCTCTCCTCCTCTCTTCTCTCTCTCTCTCGCTCTCTCGTCCTCTCTCTCTCCTCTCCTCCTCTCCCGCGCCATCGCTCTCTCATCTCTCTCCTTTCTCTCTCTCCTCTCTCTCTCTCTCCTCGCTCTCTCCATCTCCCTCTCTCCCTCTCTTCTCCCTCTTTCTCTCCTCCTCGTCTCTTCTATTCTCTCTCCCTAACTCCCTCGTTCTTCCCCTCTCTGTTTCCTTTTCTCTCTCCTCTCCATCTCTCTCTCCTCTCCATCTCTCCCTCCTCTCCATCTCTCTCTCCTCTCCATCTTTCTCCACTCTCCTTCTTTCTCTCCTTCACTATCTCCCTCCCTCTCCCTCTCCCTACGTCCCCTCCTCCTCTTCTTCACTCTCTCCTTCTCCCCCCTCCCTCACTCTCTCGCTTTCCCTCTCTGTCCTCCTTTTTTCGTTTTAGAAGCCCAACTACAACTGTATCCAGTGTGGTTCGTTGATGAATCTGATTAAATAAAAAACATTATGGTTCGTTCGTTCGTTCGTGTGACACAAAATACTACAAGAATGCGCATCATTATTGATAGGTGCAGGTCTCTATTTCCTATCCTCTCACCGGATAAAACAACGGGAAAAGAAAGAAATAGATAGAAAGAGAGAGAGAGGGGGGAGAGAACGGAAGAAAAAAACATCTTAACAATGGACAAATTAGATTAGATGTTTACCTCCAACAGATCATCGCTATGAAATCGGCGTCAGTTCTGATTAGCGTGGATATCATCTGAACTATTTTATTGCGATTCTCCTTAAAGAATACGCTTTTAAAAAGCAGAAGCCATCCGTATAAATATAACAACATTCAACAAACAGATATTTCACCACCACTACTACTACTTCCTACTACTTCCGTTTTACACTACCACGGCGATAAAATGTCGGCTGATGACTGCATTGTCGTTAAGTTGTATGTTTATGTGATGAGTCGTCCATCGATTTCCACCGTTCGCCATTCGATTGTTTGGTCAACTGCCCTATTATTCTTTTCTACTCTAGGCACAAGGCCCGAAATTTTTGGGGAAGGGGCCAGTAATCGATTAGATCGACCTCAGTACGTAACGGGTAGTTTTAATTTATCGACTCCGAAAGGATGAAAGGCAAAGTTGACCTCGGCGGAATTTGAACTCAGAACGTAAAGACAGACGAAATACCCCTAAGCATTTGAACTATTACATTTTGCAATTTAGTTGAACCAATTGGTGGAGAAGCTTGGAAGATGCTGCGATTGACGAAACGTAGACTTATTTAAGAATATATTCAACCACGACCGTGGTGTGACTGATATATACATAAATATATGCATACAGACATACATACATACATATATACATACAT
>NW_021832637.1:20000-30000 GCF_006345805.1 Octopus sinensis | reverse complement strand
TCTCTTTTCGTAGTTGCCCCCTTTTCAACCAATTCCCAGGGTTTTCTTCCGTAGACATCCTCAGTGACTTTCTAAAATTGACAACGCAAAAATTTTCGAGCTACTATTATAAGGGTCTCTTTTCGCAGTTGCCCCCTTTTCAACCAATTCCCAGGGCTTTCTTCCGTAGACATCCTCAGTGACTTTCTAAAATTGACAACGCAAAAATTTTCGAGCTACTATTATAAGGGTCTCTTTTCGCAGTTGCCCCCTTTTCAACCAATTCCCAGGGTTTTCTTCCGTAGACATCCCCAGTGACTTTCTAAAATTGACAACGCAAAAACTTTCGAGCTACTATTATAAGGGTCTCTTTTCGCAGTTGCCCCCTTTTCAACCAATTCTCAGGGTTTCTTCCTCAGACATCCTCATTGACTTTCCAAAACGGACCACGCAAAAATGTCCTCTCCAATCTCTTTTACTTGTTTCAGTCATTTGACTGCGGCCATGCTGGAGCACAGCCTTTATTCTTTGTAAGCCTAGTACTTATTCTATCGCATGATTTCGAGCTACTGTTTTTTTATAATAAGGCTCTCTTTGGATCTTTTCGGTTTGAAAGGCAGTTTTTTCTAGCGGTGTCATATGAAATTGTCACCCATAATTATGACCCTAGTATCGATCTATTGCATTTCAATCTGTTTTAGAGTTAGGGTTAGGGGGTGGGGGAAGGGTATCTTTTTTTTCTTCACAAATGTAAATAAACCCAATCTGTTTCTTAAACGAGGGACATATTCATACGGCACAGAATGCTTTTTACCTCAATGGACGTCAGTGATTGGTTGAAACTGCAGAAATTGAAGAAAAAAAATAACAAATATCTTAAAAACTATAGAATTTTCTCAATAAAGCCAAGAGAAAAAGATGTTTTATAAACACATTCTACCAGCATACGAAGTTTAAACATTTTTTAATTACCTAGAAATTATGTTAAAAACTGCCGTTCAAACCGAAAAGATCCCTCTCTTTTCGCAGTTGCTCTCTTTTTAACCAATTCCCAGGGTTTTCTTCCGCAGACATCCTCAGTGACTTTCCAAAATTGACAACGCAAAAATGTCCTCTTCAATCTCTTTTACTAGTTTCAGTCATTTGACCGCGGCCATGCTGGAGCACCGCCTTTTGTCGAAGAAATCTACCCCAGGACTTATTCTTTGTAAGCCTAGTACGTATTCTATCGGTCACTTTTGCCGAATCGCTAAGTTACGGGGACGCAAACACACCAGCATCGGTTGTCAAGCGATGTTGGGGGACAATTTATCACGCCGGGCGAAATGCTTAACGGCATTTCATCTGTCGCTACGTTCTGAGTTCAAATTCCGTCGAGGTCGACTTTGCCTTTCATTCTTTCGAGGTCGATTAAATAAGTACCAGTTACGCACTGGGGTCGATGTAATCGACTTAATCCCTTTTCCCCAAATTTGACGCTTTGTGCTACAAGTAGAAATTATTATCATCATCATCATCATCATCATCATCATCATCATCATCATCATCATTATTATTATTGTTATTATTATTTTCTCTTTTACTCTATTTTACTTGTTTCAGTCATTTGACTGTGGCCATGCTGGAGCACCGCCTTTAGTCGAGCAAATCGACCCCGGGACTTATTCTTTGTAAGCCTAGTACTTATGCTATCGGTCTCTTTTGCCGAACCGCTAAGTTACGGGGACGTAAACACACCAGCATCGGTTGTCAAGCGATGTTGGGGGGACAAACACAGACACACAAACATATACACACACATACATTATTATTATTATTATTATTATTATTATTATTATTATTATTATTATTATTATTATTATTGTTATTATTATTATTATTAAGGCGGGGAGCTTGGCAGAATCGTTAGCACGCTTGGTGAAGTGCTCAGCGGTATTTCGACGATCGCTACTTTCTGAGTTCAAATTCCGTGGAGGTCGACTTTGCCTCTCATCTTTTCGAAGCCGATGAATCAAGTACCAGTCAAGTACTTGGGTCGATGTGATCGAATATCCACTCCTCCCACCCAAATTCCAGGCCTTGTGCCTATAGTAGGGATTATTATTATTATTATTATTATTATTATTATTATTATTATTATTATTATTATTATTATTATTATTAGTTGTTGATATAACTATCAAGGTTGCGAGGTGCGACAACAAATGGTTTTCTTTCAAAGCTACCCGTAATAAGAATTGGGTTAAGGGTAGATCATGTGTGTGTGTGTGTGGTTACCTACTCTAATCCAGGCAATTGATACTCTAGTGAACTGATGTAACCGTATATGATCGAGGTGGGGTGTAACAGGTTAGTAGACAACAGAGGTGTGTGTACATACATACATACATGCTTACATGCATACGTACATACGTAAATATTTAACATATACATTCGTACATGTTTAAATACATACATACTTACATATATAAATATAATATCTATATATATATATAATAATTTATATATATATATTATGTATATATATATTAATATATATATATATTTATATATAGGTATATATATATATATATATATATATCTATATATATATATATATATATATATATGATATATTACTATATTATAATGTATGTATATATATATAATATATATTTATGTATAAACACTTAACGCATACTTATACATTCACACCACACACTTATATACATACACTCACGCGCTTACACACACATACACGTATATACACATATACATACAAGCATACGTACTGACATTTATACACATTCACATGATTGCATTTGTATGTGTGTGTTTTTGTATATATGTATATATTATATACATATATATATGCATATATATTATAATATATATATATAATAATATAAATATGTATATTTATATATATATAATGTATATATATATGCATATATATTGTATATATATATGTATATATATGTGCAAATATATATTATAAATATGTATATATATATATGTAATATATGTATATATATACATGTATATATATTATATATATATATGTTATATCTATATATGTATATATAAATATATATACACCAAAACAAGCACATAAATCGTGTATAGCCGATCATGCTTGGAAAAATGGAAGCAACCTCCCCCTGTGGGATGAAGTTAAAATAATAGACAGAGAACACAACTGGAAAATACGAAAACTAAAAGAAGCACCACATATGCTAGGACACAATAATCTCCTAAGCAGACCGAGTGCAGATATGAGCAGCATATGGGAACCGGTATCAAGGAAGGATAGGAAAATATTAGATTTATAAGCCCTAAAATTCACTCCATAATTGCCCTCGGCATATGGTGTAGTGGGCTACTACCCCAAAATTTCGAGTTCGATTCCAGGCGTGACCTGGATAATAATAATAATAATAATAATAATAATAATAATAATAATAATAATAATATAATAGACGAGCTGGCAGAAACGTTAGCACACGCCGGGCGAAATGCTTAGGAGATTTCGTCTGCGGTTACGTTCCGAGTTCAAATTCCGCCGAGGTCGACTTTGCCTTTCATCCTTCGGGGTCAATTAAATAAGTACCAGTTACGCACTGGGTTTCGATATAATCGACTTAATCCATTTGTCTGTCCTTGTTTGTCCCCTCTGTGTTTTAGACCCTTGTGGGCAATAAGAAACAGAATAATAATAATAATAATAATAATAATAATAATAATAATAATAATAATAATAATATAATAATAATAATAATAATAATAATAATAAGAATAATAATCTAATAATAATAATAATAATAATAATAATAATAATAATAATAATAATAATAATATTATAGATACACAGATAGATCGAAGTGCGTGATATTGGCTTTTTTTCCTCTTGTATCCTAAATACCGTGGTGTAATAATTGTCCCTTGCACGTAGCCAAACGGTGCTTGTACTTCACAAGTTGTTAAATACATAAACATGGGAGACGCATGGCCTAGTGGTTAGGGCAGCCGACTCGCCGTCATAGGATCGCGGTTTTCGATTCCCAGACGGGCGTTGTGAGTGTTTATTGAGCGAAAACACCTAAAAAAGCTCCACGAGGCCTCCGGCAGGGATGGTGGTGATCCCTGCTGTACTCTTTACTTCACCACAACTTTCTCTCACCTCTACTTCCTGTTTCTGTTGTACCTGTATTTCAAAGGGCCGGCCTTGTCACTCTCTGTGTCACGCTGAATATCCCCGAGAACTACGTTAAGGTACACGTGTCTGTGGAGTGCTCAGCCACTTACACGTTAATTTCACGAGCAGGCTGTTCCGTTGATTCGGATCAACCGGAACCCTCGTCGTCGTAAACCGACGAGTGCTTTCCATTTCAAAGGGCCGGCCTTGTCACTCTCTGTGTCACGCTGAATATCCCCGAGAACTACGTTAAGGGTACACGTGTCTGTGGAGTGCTCAGCCACTTACACGTTTATTTCACGAGCAGGCTGTTCCGTTGATCGGATCAACCGGAACCCTCGTCGTCGTAACCGACGGAGTGCTTCCATTTCAAAGGGCCGGCCTTGTCACTCTCTGTGTCACGCTGAATATTCCCGAGAACTACGTTAAGGGTGCACGTGTCTGTGGAGTGCTCAGCCACTTACACGTTAATTTCACGAGCAGGCTGTTCCGTTGATTCGGATCAACCGGAACCCTCGTCGTCGTAACCGACGGAGTGCTTCCATCCATCCACATAAACACATACATATATATATATGTATTAAAGTGACTTACCCTGTCTTTCTGTAGCCATTGCTGTACAATGTATGTCTGGTTGTTAGGTATGGCAATTTCGTCACATACACACAACACTTGAAGCAGGTCGAGGAATCTATAATTCTGTAAAAAATAATCAATAATTAATTACAAGTATCTTTTTTCATCTTTTATTGCTTGTCAAAAATATAGTGCCTATTTTATTAATATATCTTCCGCTATTCGGTTCGTTTACCTAGCTCTTTACATCTCTGTTAATATATAAATTATGATATCAAGGCGGCAAGCTGGCAGAATGGTTAGCACGCCGGGTGAAATGCTTAGCGGTATTTCGTCTGCCGCTACGTTCTGAGTTCAAATTCCGCCATGGTCGACTTTGCCTTTCATCCTTTCGGGGGTCGATAAATTAAGTACCAGTTACGCACTGGGGCCGATATGTTCGACTTAATCTGTTTGTCTGTCCTTGTTTGTGTCCTCCTGTTTAAACCCCTTGTGGGTAGTAAGAAATAATAGTATTTCGTCCTGCTGCTACATTCTGAGTTAAAATTCCGCCGATCGACTTCTGTTGTTTCTTTCACCTTTTTCGGGGTCGATTAAATAAGTACCAGTTACGCACTGGGGTCGATATAATCGACTTAATCCATTTGTCTATCCTTGTTTGTCCTCTCTGTGTTTAGCCCATTGTGGGCAGTAAAGAAATAGGTATTTCGTCTGCCGTTACGTTCTGAGTTCAAATTCCGCCGAGGTCGACTTTACTTTTCATCCTTTAGGGTCGATAAATTAAGTACCAGTTGCGTACTGGAGTCGATCTAATCGACTGGTCCCCTTCCCTCAAAAATTTCGGGCCTTGTACTTAGAGCATAAAAGAATATATATTGTGATATCGCTGTATATATTGACTCTTCTTCTGACAATGGACTAACATCTTACACCCGTGCTACTACATATATACAAACTTGCACCAATATACGTATATGTAGAGACAATTCACAAAGCAGCTTCTAATGAGCACCTATCCCAGAAACAGCTGTAAAGAACTATCTGCATTTTCTTATCCATTACTTGCAAAATTATCAATTTTTAATTGGCATGTTTCTCCTGCTGCTGACACCAACAAAAAAGCAGTAAACTAGTTACTGCTGAAAACCTGTAACCATGCAGCTATTGTTTACCAGTTGGCATGTAAAACAAATCAGACGCTATTCTTCGTTAGTTGGCATATAAAATAAATACGACTCTATTGTTCACCATAGACGCTGTTGCTCACAGATTAGCATATAAAATAAACCAGACGTTATAGTTCATCAGTCGGCATATAAAATGCATCCGAGAGTATTGTTCTCCAGTTGGCAAATAGAATACACAGGCGCTGTTTTTCTCTAGTTGGCATATTAATAAATCCGACGCTATTGTTCACCAGTTGGTATATAAAATAAACGAGACGCTATTGTTCACCAGTTGGCATATAAAACAAATGAGACGTCATTGTTCACCAGTTGGCGTATAAAGTAAATCCGACGCTATTGTTCATAGTTGGCATATAAACTATATCAGATTAAATTGAAAAAAAAGGTGAACATACCTGATTCTTCTGCAGGAGACTCACAAACTCATCGATTTGTGAGTGAGTAATTCGATCGACAATTTTTCTTTTGTCCCTGATTAGTTCCACAATCATCTGTGCCACGTTTAAACCAATTCCACCCTGGAAGAAAAAAAATCACAGAATTTTATGCTGACGATACGGAAGTTGTTTCCAATGCTGAGAAGGAATTAGAAAGAAAAGCTTGCAATGGCGCTGGGTAGCTGCAGCAGTTTCTACATGAGACAAAGCGCTACTTCACCTATCTCCCTCTCTCTCTCTCTCTCCATCGCTCTCTCTCTGCTCTCTCCTCTCTCTCTTCCTCTCTCTCTCTCTCTCTCTCTCTCTCTCTATGTCTATCTGTCTGTTTGTCTGTCTATCTATCTATCTATCTATCTATCTACTCTATCTATCTATCTATCTATCTATCTTCATCTATCTATCTATCTATCTATCTATCTATCTATCTATCTATCTATCTATCTATCTATCTATCTATCTTATCTATCTATCTATCTATCTATCTATCTATCGTCTATCTGTCTGTCTGTCTGTTTATCTATCTATCAATCTATCTATCTATCTATCTATCTATCTATCTATCTATCTATCTATCTATCTACCTATCTATCTATCTATCTATCTATCTATCTATCTGTCTATCTATCTATCTGTCTATCTGTCTATCTGTCTGTCTGTCTGTATGTATGTATGTATGTGTGTATGTATTTATGTATTTATGTATGTATATGTATAATAGGGAGTATAACTCCAAACTTACAGGGAAAAATTCAATTTAGTATTAAATCAAATTTCTCAGTATAAATATATAAATATATAAAATATAAATTAGAGATAAGTAATGAGTTGCATAATAGTGGTTTTATCTCTAATTTTTATATATATATATATATATATATATATATATATATGGGAGACTCCCTTCGGTCATGAATGACCATGGGATTGCATTGCACCTTGAAAGTTACCCTCCGAGGTACAAGTCCGGGCAAGGTTGTTTATGGAAAACCAGCAGTTACCCACGCATACCAGCCTCTCCTCTCCACGCCACCGATGTTATCCAAGGGAAAGGCAAAGGAGCCGATACAACTTGAGAAAATTTGAAAGAAACACGATTAGTCTTGCGTGTCATCTGAATGAGCAAATTCCTTCCCCTCTGCCGTATCTTTTCGAATACTTTCCCCTTAGATGGAGTTTCTCCAAGTTCTTTTCTTGACGAGTACCTTCTCGTATGTCCATGTATAATATACATACTAACATACACACACATAATATTTATAATCACATACGTGTATGTGTGTGTATATTTATATAGGGGTGTGTATGTGTGTGTGTGTGTATATTTGCGAGTCTGTGGTATTAGATGTTAAAGTTTCTGTCAATTGTCTATAGTGTCAATATTAGAATAAATATTTAAACCATAGAGTGGATTATACCATAAAATATTTATTTGACATTTTTGCAGTTATGAATGTTAGTGCTGCTCTGTATGAAGATATCCCAAGAAACATCGAATACATCGGTAGCAGCTGTAGACTAAAGATAAGATACTGCAAATATCGGTTTCTTCAATCTCAGCTTTTAATGTCTGTCTGTCTGTCTGTCTATCTATCTATCTATCTATCTATCTATCTATCTATCTATCTATCTATCTATCTATTTATCTATCTATGTGTTCAAGTGTATATGTTTGCGAATATATATATATATATATGTGTGTGTGTGTGTGTGTATATGTGTGTAACTATATATATGTGTATGTATGTGTGTGTTTATGTATTTTAACACACACACACATATATATATACATACACACACACGCACACATGTTCACCTTATGTTAGGCAAGTTACTTCATTATTCCTCAGGGAGAGATCAGTGTCAGCATTTACAACTTGTTTCTATTATCACAATCATCATCATCGCCCCCCCCACCACCACCAACAACAACAACACAAGCACCATCATCCTCCTCATTATAACTTCATCATCATCATCATCACCATCATCGTCATCGTCGTCGTCATCATCATCGTCGTCATCATCATCATCATCATCGTCGTCGTCATCATCGTCGTCATCATCATCATCATCATCATCATCATCATCATCATCATCAGAAGCAGCAGCAGCAACAACAACAACAACCCAAATAATCACTTTTATTTTGCATATTCGCAAATTCGAAGAACATTGTTGCTGTACATTTTTTTCTTATTTTTTTTTTTGATATCTCTGCAGGAGACGTGGCTTCCGCATTCCAATTTTATGCACCGTTCTTTCTACCAAACGAAAATAATATTAAAAAAACAAACAAACATGTTTAACTAACAATTGCATGTTCTATCAAAATATACGCTTAATGATAAGGTTAAATGAATTCTGCAGAGTATAGGAACCATCTTTGGGTGAATCTGGAAACGTTTAATATATACAATAATAAGACTCTTGATGATCTTAAATGAAACCCGTACAGACGTAGTCGAGATGTTATATACCTCCGACTTAGCGAAATCGGAGGTATTGTTTTCAGTCATATTTGTTTGTATTGCTCCATTTTTAGTGGCCCAGTGGTTAGGGCAGCGGACTCGCGGTCATAGAATCGAGGTTTCGATTCCCAGACCGGGTGTTGTGAATGTTTATTGAGCGAAAACACTTAAATCTTCACGAAGCTTCGTCAGAGGGTGGTGGCGAACCCTGTTGTATTCTTCCTGTTTCTGTTGTACCTGTATTTCAAAGGGCCAGCCTTGTCACACTCTGTGTCACGCCGAATTTCCACGAGAACTACGTTAAGGGTACACATGTCTGTGGGGTGCTCAGCCACTTGCACACTAATTTCACGAACAAGCTGTTCCGTTGACTGGATCAACTAGAACCCTCGTCGTCGTAACCGACGGAGTGCCGTAGTAATATACATACACACACACACACACACACACACACACACACACACACACACATGTGTCTCACGTTTGTCCTCCGATCCTCACCTATCCCATCACCACTTGACATCCGGTGTTGGTTTGTTTACATCCTTGCTAGTTAGCAATTCGACAAAAACAAACCGACAGGATAAATGCCGGGCTTAAAAATACATATTGGCGGTGGTGGTGGAGGGCAATTGTTTCGACTAACCCTTCAAGCCGGTGCCCCATCATGGCCACAGTCCAAACACTGAAACAAACAAAAGATAAAGAACACATACGAGACATTGGCGACCCCTGAAATCCTTTAAAAAAAAACACTTTACCTTTTGTGTAAACTGCGTTTGAAAAAATTCAATATATTTAGCAAAGTAAAGGGCGTTTTTTCGACTTTTGCCAATCATGTACGTGTATAGGATTTCATAAGCTTCCTTGAAAACTTGAATAAGGTTAGCTTCGTCCGAAACACCATCGAGTGGACACTGTAATAATCTCACCAAAAGGTCAATCACCTGTAATTAAAAAGAAAGCAAAATCATTAATTAAATGTTGCCCTCATGAGAATTATGTAAAGTTTCGAGAAAACGCGGAATAATTCCTTTTTTGGATTGGCAGATCTGGAAGCACATATACAGTTGAGAGTAATCCTTTGTACTATGGGTACAAGGGAGGTGGCTGGTGAATTACATCGGCCCCTAGTATCCAGCTGGTACTTACTTTATCGACCTTGAAAGGATCAAAGGC
>NW_021832637.1:10000-15000 GCF_006345805.1 Octopus sinensis | reverse complement strand
GTATCGACACGTGTTTCGTCAGGTAGACGTACGCTGATCAATGAATTTGACAAGGGCCGATGGTCTTGTTTGTAGTTTCAGCGCATCAACAGTTCGCTGATCCACGCTTATATCTGCCAACCGTTAATAAGTCATCGTATTCTCGGTGAACAGTGAGAATATCAAACCGTTTTCTTAGATATTTATTTTTAAGATATTCCGGTAGATTTGAACGTGAAAAAGCCTATCGCTTTTGTGTTAGTCTCAGGCAAACAGTTTCTCCTTTATATGGCGATTATGTGTTCATAATCCACTCGATCCCTTTGAATCCCTTTGAATACTGATGAATCGAGTACATTGTGGGAACAGATTCGTCGTAAAGCAAGAGCTGATCTCTTGTGACGGAACACGACAGCGATTAGCATTTTCGTGTTCAAATCTGCCAGAACTTATTAACAACAATTATGTAAGTCTCGCTGTCCTCGTGCGAGTGAAGATTTATGACTGGCATATAGTTCTGTTAGTGAATGTGCGTGGCTGAGTGGTTATGGTATTCGGCTTACGATCGCTAGGTCGTGAGTTCGATTCACGGCAACGCGTTGTGTCCTTGAGCAGGTCACTTTATTTCACGTTGCTCTAGTCCACTCAGCTGGCAAAAAATGAGTAGTACCTGTATTTCAAAGGGCCAGCCTCGCTACACTCTGTGTCACGTTGAATCTCCCAGAGAACTACGTTAAGGGCACACGTATCTGTGGAATGCTCAGCCACTTATACATTAATTTCATGAGCAGGCTGTTCCGGATCGGATCAACTGGAACCCTCGTCGTCGTAACCGACGGAATACCAGTTATAGTTTTCTCAGAAAAATAATTTAGTATTTTAAAGAATGATTCATCATCTACTCGAAAAAAGTATATATATACATACACACACACACACACATACACACCACACATATATATATATATATTTTATGTATGTATATATATGTATATATATTATATATATATATATATATATATATGCATGTATATATATATATGTATGTATATATATATGTATATCTATGTATATATATATATGTATATATATATTATATATATATATGTATATATATGTATGTATATATATGTATATATATATGTATGTGTATATATATATATGCATGTGTATATATATGTATATATATATGTATATATATATGTATATATATATGTATATATATGTATATATGTATATACATATATATATATATATATATATATATAATATATATATATATATAATATACATACATATATATATATATATATATATATACATAAAAGAGAAGACAGTGTTATCAGATTTAATGTAGCTAGTAGGCGCTACAATTATGGCGGCCTGATCATGCAAGCGTTTTCGGTTCCTTTTAAGAGTTTATTGTTTTAATATAACATTTGTTAAAACTTATCTCTTCTCTGCTGTCTTTAATTTAGAGTTCATTAGTTTCATAATGCAATTTTAATGCCTACGCAGACTTCTCACATTTTTATCGTCACATCTGCCTGCCTGCCTGCCAGCCTGCCTGCCTGCCAGCCTGCCTGCCTGCCTGCCTTCCTGTCTGTCTGTCTGTCTGTCTGTCTGTCTGTCTATCTATCTATCTATCTATCTATCTAACATCATCATCATCGCCGTCATCATCATCATCATCATCATCATTATCATCATCGCTATCCTCCTCCTCTTCCTCCTCATCATCATCGTCATCGTCATCGTCATCGCCATCGATGTCATCATCATCATCATCATCATCATCGCCATCATCATCATCATCAACTTTACCATCATCATCATCATCGCCATCATCATCATCATCGCCATCATCATCGTCATCGCCATCATCATCGTCATCGTCATCGTCATCGTCATCATCATCATCATCATCATCATCATCAATCATCATCATCGCCACCATCAATATCGTCGTCGTCGTCGTTTCAACGACCACTTTTCCATGCCTGCATGGATTGGACGGAGTTTATTGAGGCAAATTTTCTACGGCTGGATTCTCTTTCTGTTGTCAACACTTATCTGTTTCCAAGCAAAATGATATTTCCGAAATCTCGTTTCACGCATGCGTAATATCACCATACTGAAGTCTCGTTTAACTAACATAATGCTACATCATCGAATCGAAATCTCGTTTCACGCATGCGTAATATTACCATACTGAAGTCTCTTTTAACTTAAATAATATTACACCATCGAATCGAAATCTCGTATCACGCATGCGTAACATCACCATACCGAAGTCTCGTTTAACTAACATAATATTACACCATCGAATCGAAATCTCGTATCACGCATGCATAATATCACCATACCGAAGTCTCGTTTAACTAACATAATATTACACCATCGAATCGAAATCTCGTTTCACGCATGCGTAACATCACCATACTGAAGTCTCGTTTAACTAACATAATATTACATCATCGAATCGAAATCTCGTTTTCCCCATAATATTACATCACCACACTGAAATCTTTTTTCTCATACATTCAAGTACGTCATCAAACCGAAGTTTCGTCGCATTCAAGTCTTTTACGTCACCGGATTGAAGTCACGTCCAACTCACGTTCTGTTACAGAAGCAAACTCAGATCTCGTTTCAGTCAGATTATGTTACGTCCACAGAACACAAGTCAAATTTTACTCACGTCTTTAATGAGATTGAGCAAGAAGGGTACCATGCCAGCCACAAAGTTAAATTCATCTTCATTTTCTAATTCCACCATGTGTATTGTAAAAGCGTCATCGTACATACTCTCCCCACTGGCAGCAACCTGCAACACACAACAAAATAAAATTAACAAGCGTTTATTTAAAACTAGCAGTATTGCCCGGCGTTGCTCGGGTTTGTAAGAGAATTAACTATATAAGGACTTTTAGAGAGTTACTTCCCTTATATAAACCGAGCAAAAAATGCATTAAAAAAACGAAAAAATGATGGTAAATTTTTTTTTTGAATCGTAGACTCATCGTAGACGCGCACTGATACCCAGGAGGGCTCGATATGAATCACGACTATAAGATACCCGCTTTTGGTTAAACTGCACCGCAAAATGTGGGAGTAGTTAGGAATCTAAATCGGAGACAGACTCTCACACACACAACTTCAGTTTTATATATAAAGATTTCGAAATTATTGGGTTGTCCGGAAAGTTCGTGCCGATTTTTAAAGGAAAGAAAAAGGTCAATAAATACTTGCCATTACATTTTTAATCAACCAAATATGAACCGTTTTGTTGCACAATGCGTCTCCATCTTTCATTTAACTTGAAAATACCCTCTTCCCAGAATTGAGGTGGTTTCATGGCAAACAATTCATCAAGGTATCTTTTTACGTCATCCAAGGAATTGAAATTTTTACCATTAAGACTATTCTGCAGAGACTTGAATAAGTGGAAATCCGAAGGAGCAATATCTGGTGAATATGGAGGGCGGATAACACATCCCAGCCGAGCTGCAGCAATTTTTGTCTGGTTCCCAAAGCATCAAGTGCCGAAAATGAACTTTCTTATCTTCCATTTTAAAGGGTTACAGAATTAGCACAGGTTATAGGAACATAAACCTTCTTCCACGAAAAGTTAGCTTAAACAGTGCTCTAAATGGAGGTGTAGTCAAATCCTATTTTATGGACTCAGCCACGTTCTAAAATAAGTCGAAATATAAGCTGCTATAAATCGGCACGAACTTTCCGGACAACCCAATACTTACCTAATACCTGGCCCAATGGTTCAATATCTTATGTTCCAAACATTTGGCCAAGAAATAATATATTGCAAATTAAATATAATTTTGGGTATTTAATATAAAAATTCTTTAGACCTGTATTCCAAACTTTTGACCACGACTGCAGATTGTATGAAAATTGATAGGTTACTGCTTGATTGTTGGTAGATTGCTGGCTTAGGATTGGTGAACTGATAACTGAGTGTAAACATAGGGATGAATCTATGAGTCATCCGAGTGTTAACGTGTGTATACGTTTCTACGCTTATGTATGGCATGCGTATGTATGGCAGCCTCGTTCTAAAATAAGTCGAAATATAAGCTACTATAAATTGGCACGAACTTTCCGGACAACCAAATAGAAACCAAATTTGGGTTAATCAAAAAAGTTCAAGATTTTCTCGTTTCACCATAAATATCAAAAAATCAAAAAAAAATCTATTCCTCTCGAGACAATTATTACCAATTGTTTGATCTTCATACAAACATATTTTTCGATCTGGAACCAAGCGGAACATATTTTAGAGAACATACTGTTCGAGTTTGTTGAATGTCATAGCTGGTTGCCTAAATAATGTCTCGACAGAGAGCTAGACTTGTAGTTCGTACTGGAAATGACAGTTCACATTGTTCAAAATGCTGGCCAGCCATTGGCGGTTCGATATTTCCAATGCGGAAGAGTGATTCCTAGCAGAAGGACATTCGAGGTAAAATCGATCGAATCATAATTCTTTAATTCTTTTACTTGTTTCAGTCATTTGACTGCGGCCATGCTGGAGCAGCGTCTCTTTAGTCAAACAAATCGGCCTCAGGGACTTATTCCTTGTAAGCCTAGTACTTATTCTATCGGTCACCTTTTTTTGCTGAACCGCTAAGTTACGGGGACGTAAACACGCCAGCGTCAGTTACCAAGCGATGGTAGGGGGACAAACACAGACACACAAATACACACACACACACACACGAAAGAAAAAAATGCGCAGGAGTGGCTGTGTGGTAAGTAGCTTGCTAACCAACCACATGGTTCCGGGTTCAGTCCCACTGCGTGGCATCTTGGGCAAGTGTCTTCTACTATAGCCCCGGGCCGACCAAAGCCTTGTGAGTGGATTCGGTAGACGGAAACTGAAAGAAGCCTGTCGTATATATGTATATTTATATATATATAAATATATTATATATATATATATATATATATATATATATATATATATATGTGTTGTGTGTGTATGTGTGTGTGTGTGGTGT
>NW_021832637.1:5000-7500 GCF_006345805.1 Octopus sinensis | reverse complement strand
GAAATCACTACAAAGACTACAACAAATATAAAACAAAAACAAAAACAAGAACGCGAAGAATGATGACAACAATAAACCCCGAAACGTTAATAACAACAACAACAACAACAATTAAAACAACCATTACATTAAGGAAAAAAGAAGAAGAAAAAGAAGAAGAAGATAGGAAAAAATAAGAAGGAAATGAGAAAACAGAAGGAAAAGAAGAAAGAAAAGGAGAAGGAAAAGAAGAAGAAGAAGGGGAAGAAGAAGATGAAGAAAAATAAGAAAATAAGAGGATGATGAAGAAAAACAGAAGGAAAAAAAGATGAAAAAAATAAGGAAAAGAAGAAGAGGAAGAAGCAGAAAAAAGAAGAGGAGGATGAAGAAGAAGAAGAGAAAAAAATGATAACAAGAAAATGAAAAAGATGAAGAGGACAAAGGTGATGAAGAAAAAGAGGAAAAGAAGAAAGAAAAGAAGAGGAAGAAGAAATAAGGGAAATAAGAAGAAAAAGAAGAATGAAAAAGAAGAAAAGAAGAAGAAAATGATAAGAAAGTGAAAAAGATGAAGAGGACAAAGGTGATGAAGAAAGAGGAAAAAGAGGAAAAGAGAAGAAAAAGAGAGAAGAAGAAATAAGGGAAATAAGAAGAAAAGCAAGAAAAAGAAGAATGAAAAGAAAAGAAGAAGAAAATGATAAGAAAGTGAAAAAGATGAAGGAAAAGCATGAAAAGAAGAAGAGGAAGAAAAAGAAAAAGAAGAACAACAACAATATCCAATAATTTGAAATAAATTAACCCCTCCCCCCCTCTACCGAAAATCCCCCCGCCAGAATAAAAGCGTATCTAACCTTTAAGTGCGTGTAGCCAAAACCCCGTCAATACGTGTTCGATACGGGCATAGCTCTCGAAACGGATTTCATCCCTCTCCTGTAAAAGAAATAGAAAAGTTAAACGATCATTTAATCAATTTTGATTACCGCCATATCAAAATGGCTGCTCTGTAGGAATCAAAGTTACTCTCGTTTTTAACCCCAGGAGGAAGCCTCCTCCTCCAGATCTTTTACTCCCTTTTACTCTCTTTTACTTGTTTCAGTCATGTGACTGTGGCCATGCTGGAGCACCGCCTTTTTTTAGTCGAGCAAATCGACCCCACCCAGGACTTATTCTTTGTAAGCCTAGTACTTATTCTATCGGTCTCTTTTTTTGCTGAACCGCTAAGTTACGGGGACGTAAACACACTGGCATCGGTTGTCAAGCGATGTTGGGGTGACAAACACAGACACACAAATACACACACACACACACACACATATATATATATACGACGGATTTCTTTCGGTTTCCGTTTAAACACACCAGCATCGGTTGTCAAGCGATGTTGGGTGGACAAACACAGACACATAAACATACCCACACACACATACATATATCCATATACATATATACATATATACGACGGGCTTCTTTCAGTTTCCGTCTACCAAATCTACTTACAAGGCTTTGGTCAGCCCGAGGCTATAGTAGAAGACACTTGCCCAAGATGCCACGCAGTGGGACTGAACCCGGAACCATGTGGTTCGTAAGTAAGCTACTTACCACACAACCACTCCAACATGTATATATATTATATATATATATATATATATATATATATATATATATTAATATATATTATTATATATATAATATATATAATATATATATATATACGACGGGCTTCTTTCAGTTTCCATCTACCAAATCCACTCACAAGCTTTGGTCGG
This sequence comes from Octopus sinensis, assembly GCF_006345805.1. NCBI lineage: Eukaryota > Metazoa > Mollusca > Cephalopoda > Octopoda > Octopodidae > Octopus > Octopus sinensis. Next base: position 5,758 of record NW_021832637.1, on the reverse strand, counting down.
CCCAAGGCTATAGTAGAAGACACTTGCCCAAGGTGCCACGCAGTGGGACTGAACCCGGAACCATGTGGTTGGGAAGCAAGCTACACACCACACAGCCACTCCTACGCCTGGTTATCGATGCAATTTGCACCCGATATGTTTTGCAAGGAGGGAAGCGAATCCCTACCATCATCTAGCATGATGGCCACCAAAGTGGGCGGTGGAAAGATCCAGCGGGGCGCTGAAGACAGATGAGGCGATAATGGGATGACCAAAATGGGGCAATGAATGTAAAAAAAAAAACCCAAACAAATTTGGGCGCAGGAGTGGCTGTGTGGTAAGTAGCTTGCTTACCAGTCACATGGTTCCGGGTTCAGTCCCACTGCGTGGCACCTTGGGCAAGTGTCTTTTACTATAGCCTCGGGCTGACCAAAGTGGATTTGGTAGACGGAAACCGAAAGAAGCCCGTTGCATATATGGATATTTATATATATATATATATATATATATATTATATATATATGTATGTATGTATGTGTGTGTATATGTTTATATATCTGTGTTTGTTCCCCTCAACATCGCTTCACAACCGAATGTTTGGGGAGGCTGCCAGTCGATTAGATCGACTCCAGTACACAACTGGTTTTTAATTTATCGACCCCGAAAGGATGAAAGACAAAGTCGACCTCGGCGGAATTTGAACTCAGAACGTAACGGCAGACGAAATACGGCTACGCATTTCGCCCGGCGTGCTAACGTTTCTTATTTCTTTATTGCTC
>NW_021832636.1:17500-43232 GCF_006345805.1 Octopus sinensis | reverse complement strand
TGTATTTATGTATGTATGTATGTATGTATGTATGTGTGCATATATGTAAGATTATCTGTCTGTCTGTATGTCTGTATACTTAACTATCGAGTAAACGTCTGCACAGTTGGTATATCTATGAATCTACCTCCAAATACATTTTCTATCTAACCGGTCCGTCCATATTTAAACACTGTCAAACTAATGAACAAAGACCATTATTATATCTGCTGAGAAGACATCTAAAGTCTATATCTATTAAAACTATCTTCCAATCAATGTTGTATCTTGGGAAAAATTACAAACAGTCGCCATTTTAATTATATACACTATTCAGAAATATCGGCAAAATGAAATAAAAATAATTTTCGAAAACCAGATATTAGTAAAAGAGAATGAAGAAGATGATAATGAGGGGGATTAGAGGCAGGAAGGGATGCATTGAAGGAGGAGGTGGAAAATATACCTATATATTAGAATAACAAGAAAATTATCAAACCAGCGAAACGATATTTTAATCATTGTCTCAAAAATCAATATTGTATTCAGCATCATCACCAAAAGTTCTATATTGCTGTCGCCATCGCCATCATAGTTGCCATCAGCATCATCATCACCATCAATATCACCGTTATTATTGCAACGACAACAAGAACAACAACAGCAGACATGACGAACATCGACATTATCGTTATACCAAAGAACCCTACTGCCGCCATTACCACCAACATCATCATCATCATCAGCAGCAGCAGTACCACCACCATCAGCACCAGCACCAGCACCAGCACAAAAGCAGAATAAAAAAAACAAAACAACAATCATCACCACCACCACCACCACCACCACCACCACCATACCACACCACCACCACCACCCACCACCACCATACCACCACCACCACCATACCACCACCACCACCGCTACCACCACCACCACCACCACCACCACCACCACCACTACCACCACTACCACCAGCACCAGCACCAGCACCACCACCAGCACCAGCACCACCAGCACCACCACCCACCACCACCCACCACCCCACCACCAGCACCAGCACCCCACCACCACCACCACCACCAGCACCACCACTACCACCACCACCAGCACCAGCACCACCACCACCACCACTACCGCCATCACAATATATTATTATTATTATTATTATTCAGTAGTTTTATTTTTATAGCGTGCTTCCACTTCACTACCGAGCGCAGCTCTGTGTGCCTTGGTTATGTGCTGGGGTTTGTTGTGATGCTCTGATGGTTATTGTATGGAAAGTGTTCTGCGTAGGATGTGTGCAGTGCCTACTAGTGCAATTTTCTGTATGTTATATGTGTTTGTAAGTCCTGGTGTTTTTGTTACGTATTTGTCTGAATATTTTATTATTTTTATTATTATTATTATTATTATTATTATTATTATTAATATTATTATTAATATTATTATTAATATTATTGTCATTATTATTATTATCATTATCATTATCATTATTATTATTATTATTATTGTTGTTGTTGTTATTATTAGGCAAGTTAGCAGAGTCGATAGTAGGCCAGGCAAAAAGTTTAGCGGTATTGGTTCCAAATTAATGCACAACACCAGCAATTTCGTGCGAAAGATTGAGTCGAATAAATCGACCGTCCCCTGTACTCAGCTGGTACTCATTTTACCGACCCCGAAACAATAAAAGTCGACCCCGAAACATGTGAAGTCAGACTATATATTCGGAAGAAATTCCCTAAGCATTTTGTCGGGCGCAGTAACGATTCTGTCCGGTCGCCGCTGTAGGTGTTAAATATATTAATATTTAAAACACTTTCATTCGGTTAACTGTGCCTGACGAGCCAGGTTTCTGTAAGAAGTCTGAGGACGAATCAAATTCTTTTAAATAGTAATAGTAATAATCCTTTCTATTATAGTCAAAAGGCCTGAAATTTTGGTGGAGGGTGCTTGTCGTTTACTGTTCAACTGGTACTAATTTTATCGCCCCTATTACCTCCATTACCACCAACATCAGCCCCAGCCCCAGCTCCAGCACCAGCCGCAAGAGCATCAGAACCAGCCGCAACAATAGCATCACCATCACAACCACTACCACCTACAGCAGCATCATCACAACAGCAATAAAGTCGACCTCTGAGTATTTTGTAACTAAGAACGTGAAGACAGACGAAATACCGTTAAACATTTTTCCTGGCCTAATGTCGATTCTGCTAACTCGTCTAACAACAACAACAACAACAACAACAACAACAACAACAACAACAACAACAACAACAACAACAACAACAACAACAACAACGATGATGATAAAGATAATGATAATAGCAATAATATATACACATACCAGTAGCACTGCTTTGAATGTTTTATCAAACAAATCAACTCCAGTACTGACTTTTAAATCTGATACTCATTTTATTTACGTCCTTTTGCCGAACCGCTAGATTACCGTAGAAAGAAACCTTTGCCAATTGTCAAGCGGTAGTGGGTGTTAAACAGAAACTCAAAGGCACACACATATACATACATACATGATTGCATACATACACACATACATACATATATACATACAAATACATACATACATACATTATTATGGCTGCCCCCTCGTTATCGAGTATGGCCATTGCACGAAGCTTAACTGTTATTGGTGCTGTGATTCGAATGGACTTTTTTAGCCCAGCTAAAGATCTACAATCTTGTACAGAATTGGCAACTAAAACCTTACCGGTAATAGCCGGCTGTAGTTGTAACTGGGCTTCATGTACCTTTGCATGTCGTTTAAGTCCTCCTGCCGAATTACACTCTCTTCCACATGGCCGACAGATATGATTAGTATGGTGTGTTACACCACCACCAGTGGCCAGTTTGTCACTCATCTGTCTCGTTTTATGACTACGAAGATGACATACATACATACATCCATACATACATACATACATACATACATACATACATACATTATTATGGCTGCCCCCTCGTTATCGAGTATGGCCATTGCACGAAGCTTAACTGTTATTGGTGCTGTGATCGAATGGGACTTTTTAGCCCAGCTAAAGATCTACAATGTCTTGTACAGAATTGGCAACTAAAACCTTTACCGGTAATAGCCGGCTGTAGTTGTAACTGGGCTTCATGTACCTTTGCATGTCGTTTAAGTCCTCCTGCCGAATTACACTCTCTTCCACATGGCCGACAGATATGATTAGTATGGTGTGTTACACCACCACCAGTGGCCAGGTTGTCACTCATCTGTCTCACTTTATGACTATGAAGATGACTCTTGAGTCTAGCTTTACTGAGGCAGGGTCTTGCACAGACATTGCATGTCAGAGTCAAAGGAAGACCCTTCCCTTCTGGAAGTGTAACAGCGATGCCCTTCCTGACATCCCTCCTTACTTTCTCATGTGCAACTCGAGACTTCTCGAACGTGGCTGTCCCCTCATGCACAATCCTTCTCCACCTGCTACGATCAATAGCTATGCCTTCCCATGTGTCAGGAGACTCGTCTGAAGGGAACAATATATATACATTCAGTGTAAATTTAGATCGATTCTTCCCCTAACCCTTTGCCATCTTTCATACGTGTAAATAATATTGAAAAGCTAATTACAAAGCTACGAAGTAATTAGCAGAGGCATGTTGCAAGATCATAGAAGCAACAGCCGATACTTTGTTACACACCTAAAACATTTGCTGTTTCAATTATAGTTGTTAGCGAGTGGGGAAATGTTGCATTGGCGCAGCATAAGTATACCTTCTTATAAATAAATCTATGTACGTGTGTGTGTTTAAGTATGTATGTATGTATGCATGTATGTATGTATATATATGTATGTAGGTATGTATGTATGTATGTCTGTCTGTATGTATATATATATATATATATATATGTATATATGTGTGTGTGTGTGTGTGTGTGTGTGTGTACATATGCTGCATATATATGTATATATATATATATATATATATATATATATGCACATATATATAATATATATATAATTTATAGAAACCCCCACACATATATATGCATATTTGTACATATGTATATACATAACATATATATATTTGTATAAATATATGTATATATATATTATATATATATATTATATATAATATATATATATATATATATATATATATATATATATATATACATATATAAATATATATTATATATATATATATATATAATATTACATATATATATATATATACATACATACATACATGCATACATGCATACATATATAATATATATATATGTATGTATTTATGTATGTATATATCTATCTTGGATGTAATAACTATAGATATAACCTTTCGTGCGCATGAGCTGAAACGCCTCCATACTGCATACTTATCTCAGAAACTCTGCGTCGATTGTGTTTGGGTATGCGTGTGTGTTTGTATGATTTTGTTTGGGTATGCGTACACTTAATTGCATGCGTGCGTGTTCACGCGTGCGATCGTATGCGTGTCTGAGCGCGTGCGTGCGTGTGCATTCGTGTTTACGAGTTTTAAATGTATTGTTATTTTTCATAAACACGATTTCATTAATCTCGTCATTTATACATTTAAGTTTAATTTCGCACGAGTGATAGACAAACCGTTGTTTCCCGAAGCATCGTTATGCCAAAACAACAACGATCACAGACCTCCCCACCTGGTCCCCAGGTGTCGATATTGATCGCTCAGCACGCCGGGCGAAATGCGTAGACGTATTTCGTTTTCCGTTACGTTCTGAGTTCAAGTTCCGCCGAGGTCGACTTTGCTTTCATCCTTTCGGGGTCGATAAATTAAGTACCACTTACGCACTGGGGTCGACGTAATCGACTTAATCCCTTTGTCTGTCCTTGTTTGTCCCCTCTATGTTTAGCCCCTTGTGGGTAGTAAAGAAATAAGTATCTTAAAAGGAAAAGACCAAAAAAGCAGTGCTTCATGTATATATGCAAGCGACGAAATGCATCCGAAACTAAAACAATACAAGTACTGCTTTTAAACCGGCCATATCAGGCCCGATGATGTCCCATTCTACTTATTTTATGCCCAAACTGGACAGTCCCAGCTTCTCACACATTCTCTACAAAGTCATTCTAAAAATATACAAACATATCATAAAAGCTATGATATAAAAGCATGATTAATTTTCTTTTAAAATGTGAATAGCTTTTAAATAAATATTTTTTAATAATAAAAGGTGCAGGAGTAGCTGTGTAGTAAGTCACTTGCTTACCAACCACATGGTTCCGGGTTCAGTCCCACTGCGTGGCACCTTCGACAAGGGTCTTCTACTGTAGCCTCGGGCCGACCAAAGCCATGTGAGTGGATTTGGTAGACGGAAATAGAAAGAAGCCCGTCGTATATATGTATATGTATATATATGTCTGTGTGTTTGTGTGTCTGTGTTTGTCCCCCCACCCAACATCACTTGACAACCGATGCTGGTGTGTTTACGTCCTTGTAACTTAACAGTTCGGCAAAAGACCGACAGAATAAGTACAGGGCTTACAAAGAATAAGTCCTGGAGACGATTTGCTCGACTAAAGGCGGTGCACCTCCAGCATGGCCGCAGTCAAATCACTGAAACATGTAAAAGAGTAAATATTAAATATATAATTAAATAATCAAATGTTTAATTAGATAATTAAATACAAAATTATATATTAAATACATATTAAATAATATTAAATAATATATATTAAATAAAAAATGAGAATAAATGTGAATGAATAACTGTGAATATATTATTTTGTATAAATATTACATCTGACAGAATAATCTCTAATTTAAAGGGTTAATATGCTTATATTTTCAGATGATATGTTTTGTATATTCAAATTATAATTTAAAGTACCAATATGCTTCGCTTTTTTCCCCCGACAAAACTCATCACACGAATGGCAGACATTTTCGCAAGATAAAACAATTACTGTTATATGAATGCCCTGAAAAATATAATTATAGATTTCGGAAAAATCCTACCATTATTCCCATTTCTTTTGCTTTGTGTTATTTTCTGAAAGTAATTTGTTGGACTAATTCTTTTGTTTAAAGCAAAATGTGTATGAACATGTTCTACGTGAAGCCTCCGAAATACAGATTCTGCAACGACGACGGCTTTAAGCTAAAAAAAAAATAAATATGTTTTTGTCAGTTAATGATGTTGAAGATGGATTTGTACAGCTTCATTTTATTTTTTTATTTGTTTGTTTTTGTCGTTTGACTGCGGCCATGCTGGGGTAGCATCTTGATGGGTTTCGTGAGAAGGAAAAATCGGTCTTAGCACTTATTCTATAGGGCCCTATTGCTGAATAGCTACGTTACGAAAATGCAAGCAAAACAACACTGGTCAGTAAATGGTGGTGAGGGCAAAGACACAAATACATACATACTTACATGTATCTGTATATAAATATGTGTATGAGTGTGAGTGTGTATATATATATATATAATATATATATATATATATATATATATATATATATATATATATATATATATATATATATATAAACATTACGTTATATAATTAGGGTTCAGTAAAAAAATTTACTTTACCACACACCGAACTTTTAGAAATAGCAGCCCCAAAAATCTTAGCGATTCCTTCTACTATAAGAAAAGTCTCCCAGACAATGTATACTCAAAAATAATTCACGTAGGTATAGAGGGAAAAGCAACGAAAGATCACACGTACATCGATTACTTGAGAACGCCGTTTCTGGATTAGTTAGATATAGAGATGCTAGAAATACATACTCCTATCAACATTTCCATGATCAGCCCAAGGTTTAAATTTTAATTATAAATATACCGTAAATGGTCTTTTTACATACTGAACACTACTTGGTAAAATTATTAATTAATAATTAATTAATATTACCCTTTTATATTGACTATATATATATATATATATATATATATATATATATATATATATACTAGCAGTATCGCCCGGCGTTGCTCGGGTTTGTAAGGGAAATAACTATAAAGCATTTTTAGAGAGTTATAGCAAAAAAATAGCAAAAGAATGCATTAAAAAGGGAAAAAATATGATGGTAATTTTTTTTAAAAATCGTTGACTCATCGTAGACATTTTTAGAGAGTTACTTCCCTTTAAAAATATGCATTAAAATAGAAAAAAATGATGGTAAATTATTTTTAAAATCGTAGACTCATCGTAGACGCGCGCTAATACCCAGAAGGGCTCGATATGAATCACGACTATAAGATACCCGGTTTTGGTTAAACTGCACCGCAAAATGTGGGAGTAGTTAGGAATCTAAATCAGAGTAGACAGACACACAACCTTACTTTTATATATAAAGATATATATACATATATATATATATATTATATTATATATATATATATATATATATATATATATACAAGAAACAAGTTTAAAATAATATTGTTTACATACACCTATTTGATGGCCTATAAGATGCATCTTTTTTTTTTTACCCCAAAATGGCTTTAACCCACCCCACTGCGTCCAATGCTCTCAATGTAAGCTCAAAACTCTCACAAAACGGTATGTATGTTTACAAAACGTGTGCTGCCATCTGTTGGTGAACAATCGCTTACGGTATGTTTATATCGAATGTGGATGCAATAAATTGCTTATAATTACCGGTAATAACATAAAGTTACACAGGTAAGTGGACAAATTAAAATGTTAATTTATTGGAATTTATTTTTACAAATGTCTACCCTCGGCTAGAGTTCGTTCTGTGCACTTGTGCGTCTTATAGGCCATCAAATACGCTAATTCCTTCATTAGAGTAAATTTGGCTTACAGCTCATTCCAGAAGTCATTACAGGTACATTACCGATAAGTTTACTCAATTCGTTTATATAATTAATTGAGATAAATTGAACGACCTGAAGAAAATTAATGCTACTTTCGTCAGAGCCATTGCTGGAAGTTACAAGCAGAACACTTGAAGAATGATTATTGTATGGAGGAAGGTGATGGAAGAAAGATTGAGATGTTTAGGCAGAATAGGGGAAATGCAGGTTACAAGTGCGGGTGGGGGGAGCAATCGAAGGAGTAATACCTAGTAGAAGTAGCAGCAATAGTAGTAGTAGTGGTAGTAGTAATAGAAGTAGTAGTGGTAGTAGTAGTAGTAGTAGTAGTAGTTGTAGTAAAAGTAGTAGTAGTAGTAGTAGAAGTAGTAGTAAAAGTAATAGTAGTAGTAGTAGAAGTAGTAGTAGTAGTAGTAGAAGTTGTAGTAGAAGTTGTAGTAGAAGTAGTAGTAGTAGTAGTAGTAGAAGTAGTAGAAGTAGTACTAAAAGTATTAGTAGTAGTAGTAGATGTAGTAGGAGAAGTAGTAGTAGTAGTAGTATTAGTAGTAGAAGTAGTAGTAAAAGTAGTAGTAGTAGTAGTAGTAAGTAGTAGTAGTAGTAGTAGATGTAGTAGAAGTAGTAGTAGTAGTAGTAGTAGTAGTAGTAGAAGTAGTAGTAGTAGAAGTAGTAGTAGTAGTAGTAGTAGTAGTAGAAGAAGTAGTAGTAAAAGTAGTAGTAGTAGTAGTAGTAGTAGAAGAGGTAGTAGGAGAAGTGGTAGTAGTAGTAGGAGTATGGTATAGCCAAATTTAGAAGACGGACAGTCACAAATATAGGGGTCAGCACCCATTACCCATTACATTTTAGACTCACCCATGTCCATGACTCGCCAATATCACATCTCAACACATTGCCTGGAGAATATCTAACCTATATACACTGCTAATATGGTAATGGTTGCTGACCTATAGGGGTTGGACAAAATAATGGAAACACCTTAAAATTTCAAACAAATTTATTTTAATATGGGGTAGGATCGCTTTTGGTAGTAATTACAGCTTGAATTCTACGAGGTGTGGACTCGTACAAAGTTTGAATTGTTTCCAAAAGAATTTTCGTCCATTCTTCAGCTAAAACAGTCTCCAGTTCTTGTGGTGATGATGGTAGAGGATATCGACTCCTTGCTTGTTTTTCTAAAATGCGCCTTAAATGTTCAATAATATCGAGATCTGGGGACTGTGGTGGCCAGATAAGATGTTTAACTTCACTAGAATGTTCCTCGTGCCATTCAGTAACAACTTTAGCTGTGTGAATTGGTGTATTATCATCCTGAAAGATTGCGTTTCCCTCCGGATACAGTTCCTCAACCATAGGATGAATTTGATCAGAAAAAATACTTAAATAGTCTTGACTATTAATTCTGCCATGAAGAGAAACCATTGGGTCAGTGGATTTCAAAGATATAACCCCCCCCCGCTCCATCATCACAGATCCTCTTTCATGTTTAACAGTTGGAAGAAGGCAGTCTGGGTCAAATGCTTCTTTTGGCTGTCTCCACACGTATACTCGGCCGGTAGTCGGAAATAAGGTAAGGGATGACTCGTCCGAGAAAATAACATTCTTTTACTCCTCTAGGGACCAATTCTGTAGGTTTTCACTCCACTCTAAACGCTTTGCAACATTTGTTTTTGAAAGTAGTGGTTTTCTGATTACAGCCACCACCTCACGCCCGTAAAATCCGGCTTTGTGCAGCTCCCGTCGAAAAGTATTTATGGAAACTGTGTTCTCGAGGAGGTCATTAAGTTAATGAAGTAATTTTGGGAGCTGTACTTTCTAACAATTCGCGTAAGTGTCTGACGGTCCCTATCTGAAAGTTTTGGTTTTCTTCCGGAGTTTTGTTTCGACAGGGAGGTTTTTCACTTTTTCTCAATTTATTGATCTTTTTCTTTCCTTTAAAAATCGGCACGAACTTTCCGGACAACCCAATATATGGATTTGTGAGGGAAGAAAAGGCAGAGCATATGACCCTTCTCCGGACTTCCGAGACTGGTGAGAGGAACTATATCCTCAGACCAGAAACCTGGCACGAATGCATGCAACAGAGGGTCTTCGCTAAAGATACCTATGTGTTAGGAGGAAATATTAAACTGGAAGATAAGGCGGCGAGCTTGCAGAATCGTTAGAAAGCTGGGCAAAATGCTTAGAAGTATTGTCTTTACGTTCTGAGTTCGAATTCCGCAAGGATTGACTTTGCCTTTCATCCTATTGGAGTCAATAAAATGAGTACTAGGTTATCACTGACTGACAATTATCACCAATAATTGCTGGCCCTGGGTCAACGTTTGAAATCAATATTCGGGTAATCACGGATGTGTTAAAATCTGAATACAGATTTATAACTGCTGAATTGTAAATATTATACAAAGAGGAATTTCAAATATATGAACAATCGCATTAAAAGTATGGTAGACAGTTATGATTCTGAACATAAAATTTTTATTTCTTGAAAGTAGTTGCTCGTAATCTGTAATTTTATTATCTCAATATCTTTCGATATTAACATCAGTTATTTTGTGATTCTTGATGAATTCATCTCTTAAATTAATAAAATATTTGAGTTATTTTTACCTGGAGAGACTCCTTGATATCTGAGCCACTCGACCTACATCTCTGCATTGAGAGGTCTTAGATCCGGTGCTACAGGACACGTGATTACAATGTCGCCGGAACGAATCGCAAGACAGATTCTTCAAGCTGTGCCGACCAGTAGGAAATCTCGGAGTACATCAAGAAAAAGATGATGGGATGATATTAATAGTTTCAGTTAGTCACGCTTGGGTATCTAGCCGAAAAGTGTAATGATAGTCGCTTCTGATAGGAGCCTATGGTTGAACATCCGAGAACTCCTCCCCTTCTCCCACAACGTTTCCAGGAACAGTGGGGTCAGAAGATGTATTGAATGGATGTGACATTTTTTTTTATAAAATATATCTTTTGATATTCTTTTTCTTGTACATTAATAACCAAGCTGGCAGAATCGTTAGCGCGCCGGACAAAATGCTTAGCGATATTTCGTTCGCCTATACATTTTGAGTTTAAATTCCATTGAAGTCGACTTCGCCTTTCATCCAGTCGGTGTTGATAAAATAAGTACCAGTTGATACTGGGATCGGTTTAATTGACTTGTCTCCACCCTCGAACTCGCTGGCCTTTTGTCAAAATTTGAAACGAATATTAATATGCAAGTATTATTTACATATGGCCCAGTGGTTAGGGCAGCGGACTCGCGGTTTCGATTCTCAGACCGGGCGTTGTGTGTGTTTATTGAGCGAAAACACCTAAAGCTCCACGAGGCTCCGGCATGGGGTGGTGGCGACCCCTGTTGTACTCTTTCACCCCAACATTCTCTCACTCCTTCTAGTTTCTTGAGTAACGCTACGATGGAGTGGCGTCCCGTCCAGCTGCGGAGGACACGTACGCCATAGAAACCGGGAAACCGTGCCCATGAGCCTGGCTACGCTTGGAAAAGGGCGCATAAATAATAATTATTTACATATTCATCTATTTTCTCTCTGTGTCATTTGCAAATAACTGTTTCGATGCATTCAGTATAACGCAGGAAAGCATTTGTTAAAGAACCATTACTCTTTTAATTGTTTCAGTCATTTAACTGCGGCCATGCTGGAGCACCGCCTTTAGTCGATCAAATCGACCCCGGGACTTATTCTTTGTAAGCCCAGTACTTATTCTATCGGTCTCTTTTGCCGAACCGCTAAGTGACGGGGACGTAAACACACCAGCATCGGTTGTCAAGCAATGCTAGGGGGACAAACACAGACACACAGCCCCCCCTCACATATATATATACGACAGGCTTCTTTCAGTTTCCGTCTACCAAATCCACTCACAAGGCCTTTGTCGGCCCGGGGCTATAGCAGAAGACACTTGCCCAAGATGCCACGCAGTGGGACTGAACCCGGAACCATGTGGTTGGTTAGCAAGCTACTTACCACACAGCCACTCCTGCGCCTATTACATAGAGTTTTGCAATAGAATCGTAAGAATCATGAGTAATAGAATATACATTATAATCTGAAACTAGAATAATAAAATTTGATAGTTTGGTAAAATTCTGCCTTGGATACTGACGACAAATTAAGCCCGGCGACGAATTGATTGCCATAGGGCTGAGAAACTACATAAAGTATGAAAAATAGATGAGAGGTCGCGGTCGGAATACCTTTCATTATGAGAGATTCTCTCGAACAGGGCTAGTCTGGTTCTAAACTGCTATACTCTTACTCTTTTTACTTGTTTCAGTCACGTGATTGTGGCGATACTGGAGCACCGCCTTTAGTCGAGCAAATCGATCCCACGACTTATTCTTTGTAAGCCTAGTACTTATTCTATCGGTCTCTTTTGCCGAACCACTAAGTTACGGGGACGTAAACACACCAGCATCGGTTGTCAAGCGATGTTGGGGGGGACAAACACAGACACACAAACACAGACACACACACACACACACACACACACACACACACACACACATATATATATATATATATATATACATATATACGACGGGCTTCTTTCAGTTTCCGTCTACCAAATCCACTTACAAGGCTTTGGTCGGCCCGTGGTTATAGTAGAAGACACCTGCTCAAGGTGCCACGTAGTGGGACTGAACCCGGAACCATGTGGTTCGTAAGCAAGCTACTTACCACAGAGCCACTTCTACGCTATAACATGAAAATAATTCGAACATCTGGGACAGTTTTGACTAAACTGGAATTGAATTACTTGCAAAATTATTGACTCCAATACAAAAATACATATTTATCACAATCTCTGTTCTAACGAAATCATGAAACTGTGTTCTTATTTCCAAAATATTGCACTTCTTTTAATTCTTAACGCAAATTAAATTATTGCTGCTTGTGACATGATAAGTATGAACTCTTAAAATGTTAAAGAAAAAAGAATTAAATTATGATATCAGAAACCAATTTTCCCCCTGATATCACAGGCTCTAATGCACACCGTTCTTCAAGTTGTCTTTAGATGTATCTAGAATCTAGCTTTGATTTCAAGATCTATATATATATCATTCAAGTCTGTAAATTTTATTAGCCAAAACAATGTTACGATATCATGATTTTCCAATTAATTACACGTAACCTCCTCCTCCTGCTCCTGCTCCTCACACTCATCATCATCATCATCACCACACACCGCCACCACCACCATCACCATCACCACCACCACCACCACCACCACCACCACCTACCCGCTACCTGACCGCCGCCGCCCACAGTATATATATATATATATATATATACATATATATATATTATATATATAATATTATATATATATATATATATATATATATAATATATATATATAACTAGCAGATCGCCGGCGTTGCACGGTTATAAGGGAAATAGTCTATATAGCATTTTAGAGATGTAAAGTATAATAGTCATCTCAATATGGTTAACCACAAAGGAGGGTGGTGTTACTGTAGCTTTTTTTACGTTCTGAGATTTAATAATAAATTTTCGAGAGTTACTCCCTTTATAATGCCAAAAATGCATTAAAATGGGAAAAATTGATAGTAAATTTTTTTAAAATCGTAGACTCATCGTAGACGCGCGCTAATACCCAGAGGGTTCGATATGAATCACGACTATAAGATACCCGTTTTGGTTAAACTGCATGCACCGCAAATGTGGGAGTAGTTAGGAGGATCTAAATCGTAGGAGACAGACAGCACACAACCTCTCTTTATATATAAAGAAGATATATAATATATATATATTTATATAATATATAAATTTATAAATAAGGATAATATCGAAGTATAACGTGTGTTCTGTATATATATATATTTGTATTTATGTTTCCATCTGGTATATTCAACTGATGAAAGCAGAGCTTATTTGAAGCAAAGCTAGAAATCCAGGATCTTGAATTATCCAGTAATATCTTTTTTGCTAGTTTATTTTGTCTCTCTCTTATCTCATGGTGCTATATGAACATTTTAGGTGGTTTTTAGTGTCAGGATTTGACTGCTATTTCGGCATGGTGGTGGATCACATATACTCTCATATATATATATATAATATATATATATACATGCATATATGGGCACAGGACGTCACTAACAGTAAACAATATGAAATACGAAAGCAAATGATTTCAATACGCAAACAACGAAAGAAACAAATGTAAAACAGGACAGGTAACATAAAGGATGACCCTTCATCTGTTGTCGGCTGTGTATCAAATCCTCATTTCGAGCATTGAACGGCAATATGAGTCGTCGGGGACAGTTGCTCCCATAAGTACCAAAGTAAAATTTGGGATTTATGGAGGGTCAAAGTTGGGAACAAAAACAGGACAGTGGAGACATACAAGGAGACCGAACGAAGACAAACATGGAGGATCGTTAGACCAGAGCGAGGATAAAATAGCGAACGCTGGAGAAATATTTTTTTTTGACGAGAGAAGAGACAGAAGAGAGAGATAGGATACGTGCTATTCTTAAGATAGTCCATATATGTATATGTCTCGCCTTGACCTTCGAAACGCAGAGTAGATGAAACAGAGGCGACTGAAGAAGGGGAATTTTCCTTGTGTTCTATGTCCTGTACTCTATTTTTTCGTTGTTTAAGAAAAATGTCTATTTCCTTGGTTTTGTGTTTATGTTTTCGTTTCTCATTGTGTTCGACGTTTTTTTTTTGTGTCCTGTACCCATATATGTATATATATATACATGTAGATGTAGGTGTACGTACATATATGTATGCATATATGCATATGGTTTTAATCTATTAATTTTGTTATATATATTATAATATATATAATATATATTATATATATGCATATGTGTGTGTGTGTGTGTACGACGGGCTTCTTTCAGTTTCTGTCTACCAGATCCATTCACAAGGTTTTGATCGATGGTGGGCTATAGTAAAAGACACTTTCTCAAGATGCCACTTAGTAGAACTGAACCCAGAACCATCTGATCGGGGAACGAGCTTCTTACCACTCGGCCACACCCACGCATTATTTTTTATTGACGTTACAGATACTGTTGTTTTGTTGCTGTGAATAAAGCCAAATCTTGTGATTTTTTTTTCTTAGTCACAGGTAGATAGACAGGGCCTATGACCATTTTCAAGTTTCCAAGACTGTTGAGAGTAAATGAAAAAGCTATTCACACACAGGAAACTTCTTTCGAGCTTTACAGTAGATTGCATACCATTAACTTCACTCAAGAATTAGTCGGATCTTTTCGGTTTGAACGGCAGTTTTTAACATAATTTCTAGGTAACTAAAAAATTTTAAACTTCGTATACTGGTAGAATGTGTTTATAAAAAATCTTTTTCTCTTGGCTTTCTTGAGAAAATTCTATAGTTTGTAAGATATTTGTTGTTTTTATTCTTCAATTTCTGCAATTTCAACCAATCAGTGACATCTATTGCGGTAAAAAAAACATTCTGTGCCGTATGAACATGTCCCTCGTTTAAGAAACAGATTGGGTTTATTTACATTTCTGAAGAAAAAAAGATACCCTTCCCCTCACCCCTAACCCTAACTAACCCTAACCCTAAAAGAGATTGAAATGCAATAGATCGATACTAGGGTCATAATTATGGGTGACAATTTCATATGACACCGCTAAAAAAAAAAACTGCCGTTCAAACCAAATAGATCCAATTAGTCAAAAGTAGGAACAGTAGCTTTGATGAATATCAGCATAATTTTCATCTACCATGTACTACGAAGGTTTTGTTTCAACCAGGGCTATAATACAAGATACTCAGTGTGACACGCTGTTGGATGGATCGAGATCAAAACTACGTGTTTACTAAGCAAATTTCTTAACCATAGCCATGTTTGCACACATCATCTATAATCTCTTCTCACGTATTTCTTTCTTCGTGCACACTTTGGTTGGTTTCAGACGATCTTTCTTGAAACGGTTGGGTGTAGGTGCAAGCTATTCTGCGAATGGTGCTGAATGGAATGTCTAATTATCCTTCTTTTGTCTCTAAATTAATTACCCTGCAACTATGAATTTTATCTCAAAGTGAAACAATTCTTAGGTGAGTGATAAAGGAGTGAGATACGAATTGCCGATATATAAATTTGCAAACTGAACTAGCTTTGACCATAAATTATCGTATTGTAACACCTCCACGCTTTGCAAACAACAAAACCATTAACCAAGAGCTCAATAACTCTTGCAACTGTCTGCCTCCCAATAACTACCCTCTAGAACCGAATTACATAGCTAAGGATACTGGGTACAAATGCTTAGTTATTTCTAACAACTCAAAATCCATTTAAATCAATTTAAATCAGGATTTTATCCGCACACGTATTCATTTAAGAAACACGACAGAAGCAAATTTCGTTGTGTTTATACATTTGATCGCTTAAAGAAAATTCAATATCATATCATCTTAAAAGAAATAGAGGTCTACAGTAAAAGCATATAAGAGGAATAACAACTCATACAATCTTTGTTCCCACAGATAGCTACCATATATTTATTACTAAAACACCCATTTCTCAACAACTTTCGAACTGCATTCAGAGAAATATCTAAGTTTCATGCCTTTTACAAACCAACAGCCTTGTCACACCACAAATAATGGCCATATCTCTGTATGCATAGTTGTATCTGATAGTGGGTTTCTACGTTATTATTTCCGGTATTCCATTCCTCACATTTTAAAACGACTACATTCTCATTTTATGTTCGCTTAATTCTGGATCGATATTCTCAAGAGTACTACTGAAACAGTGCGAACACCTCGAAAATGTCGGTTTCAGGGAATAAAAAGTCCGTTTACTCTGTGGACATAGGTGTACTGAGTGCTTTCTACTCGACAGTGGATACTTTTGTTTTCAACAATAAATTCTTCAGTTTATCCATCCATCCATCCGTCCATCCATCCATCCATCCATTCATCCATCCATCCATCCATCCATCCATCCATCCATCCATCCATCCATCCATATGTATCTCTCTCTCTCGCTCTCTCTCTCTCTCTCTATCTATCTCACCTACCTACCTACCTATCTGTCTATCTATTATATGCATATAAATGTGTGTATATATATATATATATATATATATATATATATATATATATATATATATATAGATATATACGTATATATATATATATATACGTATATAATATATATATATATACGCATATATATATATATATTATATATATATACGTATATCTATCTATCTATCTATCATCTATCTATCTATCTATCTATCTATCTATCTCTCTCTCTCTCTCTCTCTATATATATATATATATATATACGTATATATATATATATGGGTGTGTGTGTAAATTTGTGTGTTCTTTTGTATGTGTGTTTCTGTGTGTGTATGTGTGTGGCAGAGATAGAAAGAGAGAAAGAAAGAGAGCAAAAGAGAGAGAAGAGGAGAGAGAGAGAAAGAGAAAATAGACAGAGAGAGAAGAGACAAAGAGAGAAAGAAAGAGAGAACTGGCCCTATTTAATTATGTAAATGAAACAATAAACGAGGCCTCGTCAAAAATCGGAATGAAGGGAGAAGAGCGGAAACGGAAGAATAAGAATGGGTAATGGAGATGAATGCAATCGGAAAGAAAGGATTAAAAATAGGAATAAACAATAAAACCATATTAAGGAATAAGAATGGGAATAAAGGAATAAGAATGGGAATATAGAAATGAAAATGGCTATAAGTAAAAGGAGGAAACTGAATAACAATGGGAATATAGGAATAACAATCAGAATTAGAGGATAAAAACGTAAATAAATAAAAAAATCGAACAAAATCATAGTTATTAAATTAGGAGGTAGGAGGCACTCCGTCGGTTGCGACGACGAGGGTTCCGGTTGATCCGACTCAACGGAACATCCTGCTCGTGAAATTAATGTGTAAGTGGCTGAGCACTCCACAGACACGTGCACCCTTAACGTAGTTCTCGGGGATATTCAGCATGACACAGAGAGTGACAAGGCCGGCTCTTTGAAATACAGGTACAACAGAAACAGGAAGTAAGAGTGAGAGAAAGTTGTGGTGAAAGAGTACAGCAGGGATCACCACCATCCCCTGCCGGAGCCTCGTGGAGCTTTAGGTGTTTTCGCTCAATAAACACTCACAACGCTCGGTCTGGGAATCGAAACCGCGATCCTACGACCGCGAGTCCGCTGCCCTAACCACTGGGCCATTGCGCCTCCACTAAGTTATTAAATTATAAGGGGTCTGATTGGTAAAATCGTTCAAGTGTTGGTAGGCGCCTTCTATCTGTTCCGAGTGTTGGAGATCTGAGCTCGAATCCCGCTGTGGTTAACTTTGCCTTTCATATTGCTTTCAAAAGTTTGGCTCGTAGTTCTGAGTTCAGCCCTATTGCGCGGGGATCGTGGGCAAGTGTTTTGTATTATAGCCCTAAGCCGACCAATGCCTTGTGAGTGAATTTGTTAGACGGAAACTGTCTGCAAGCCCGTAGTATATGTGGCGTGCGTGTGTGGGTGTAGGTGTGTGCGTGTATGTGTATGTAGGGTGTAAGTGTGCATGGGCGTGTATCTTTGTATATGTCCCACCCACCGATTGACAAATAGTGTTGGATTGTTTATGTTCCTGTAAATTAGCGATTTGGCAAAAGAGAAAGATGGAATAGTAGACTTAAAAAGTCTGGTATTTTATCTATCTCTAATTTTGTCAATCACTTTTTTAACAAATCGCGTCGGCCAGTTTGTCCTATATAAGGGGAGACGCAAAAGAGAGCACAGGGCGAAGTAAATGAAATTGCTAAAGGTGCATTGAGCTTCAATCATAGCTTACGTCAACTAGATTCACATTCGCAAGGCATTGGTCATTGGCTCGGTGCAATAGGAGAGCAATGAGACTGGGTTCGAAACGTCGTGGTTGCAAAACGGGGTTCTTAACCACTCAGCCATACCAGTGCTTTATATTAAAACAACAACAACAATAATAACAACAAAATATACAATGGTAGACAGGTTCATAGACATACAGTACAGCACGCCTTGGAGGCTGAGATTCGAACCATCGAAATAGCGGCAAATTTCTCTATAAAACACACACACACTTACAGATACACGCATACACGTACACACACACAGGCACACACACACAAACAAACAAACAAACAAACAAAACAACAGATCACCGATTCGAGGAGGCAGTGTAGAAATGGAAGTTTATTTTCTCACCAAAATATAAAAACAAAACAATTAACAAATTACTAACAAGAACAACAACAAAAACCCAACATAAAAACACACAAAAAAAAACTACCATCAAATCAATTGTACTTCCTGTGAACAGGCCATCTTGATTTCGTCTTTAGAATTCACAAAAGCTCAATTATTGCATGAAAATCAAATGAAAATCCAAATCCGAATCCATAAAAATGGAAAACTTTAATCCTTGAATTGATGTCATCGAACTCCCTCCGGATTTTCGGTAACAGCCATTTCTTTCCGACTGCATTATTTGTAGTGGATGATTTGTCGATCAATTCTTCTTTCTTTCTTTCTTTCTTTCTTTCTTTCTTTCTTTCCTCCCTTCCTTTCTTTCTTTCTTTCCTCCCTTCCTTTCTTTCTTTTCCTTTCTTTCTTTCTTTCTTTCTTTCTTTCTTTCTTTCTTTCTTTCCTTCCTTCCTTCCTTTCTTTTTCTTTCTTTCTTTCTTTCCTTTTTTTCTTTTCTATCTTTCTTTCTTTCTTTCTTTCTTTCTTTCCTTTTTCCTTTCTTTCTTTCTTTCTTTTTTTCTCTCCTTCCGTCTTTTCTTTCTTTCTTTCTTTCTTTTTCATTCTTTTATTTAATTAATTAGTTTTCCTTTATTTAATTAATTAATTTATTTGTTTATTTAAAGGGATATGTTATATTTTAGAGTGTTGTTAACGTTGCTTTGCTTTACCTATTTTTTTTGTACAATAACAATTTTTTTTTAAATGTAGTATTTGCTGCACATTTAACAACAGCAGCAGCAACAACAACAACAACTACTACAAAAACTACTACTACTACTACTACTCTACTACTACAACCACCACCACCACCACCACCACCACTAGTACTACTACTACTACTACTACTACTACTACTACTACTACTGCTGCTGCTGCTGCTGCTACTACTACTGATGTTATTGTAATGATTGTTGCTGTTGATTTTTATTGTTGCTACTGTTGATGGTGGAGTTAATGTACTTCTACTTCTGATTATTATCATCATCATCATTATTATTATTATTATTTCTTTCTTTCTTCAAATTTTCTTCTATTTCTCGCCGAGTGTTTTCCGTACACCTAGAGCAGAGAAGCTCTATTATCATTATTATTATTATTATTATTATTATTATTATTATTATTTATTATTATTATTATTATTATTATTTCAGGCCTTGTGCCCATAGTAGAAAGAATTATTATTTTGGTTTGGTTCGAGATTTTTGTGGTTAGCGGGTTACTACCTGTAACCTTCGGTATCCACAAGTTTTCAGCTGTCTTTCAAGTGCTTAGAACTCTTCTGAGAATCCTTGCTGTCTCTAAGAGATAAACTTTCTGCAGGAGTTCTACTGGACATTCTATTCCAATCTAACTTCAGCCATTTGTCTATATTTTGTTTACTATAGGGACACACCAATTATTATAGGCACAACCTTTACTGTTCTCATGCTCCAAATTCTTTCTCTTTTAAGTTTTGAAGGATTGTATCTTTTTATCCTCTTTCTTTACAATCCCGGAATCAAACGGACATGATGGGGGCAATTAATAAACAACTTCGTTTTTCCTTATCTATAATTGTTATATGCAACCTATTATTTTCTAACTGGTCTGTTTGAATAGGAAAGTCTCGACCCCAGTACTCTTTCGACTCGATGACTGTACCATATGTTTACAGTTTCAAATCCCCATTTCTGACGCAGATTCCAGTGTAAAACTCTTACAACCCGGTCGTGCCGCCATTTCATATATTCTTCCTGTGTCAGCTTGGGACATTCGGCCACACTGTTTGCCACTGTCCCATTCCAAGTTCCACTGTCTCTACATTTTTCTGACAGATTTTCTCCATACATATTTTCTCTTAAGTTGTTAGTTTCTAGCACTTGATCTTAGGCTGCTACAACTAGGCTCTCTGTTATTTTATTTTTTATTTACCCCTTTTTTAAAAAAAACTAAGACCAGGGCCTTGTTCCAAATTTTACTTGGTTATTTTGATTAAATTAGGTCCAATGGTTGACTATTTATGTATAAACATAACAGAGAATACTCAAAACATACAATAGTTCTCATAAATAAGAGTTAATGCAACGCTTTCTATACAATAATACCTTTACAGTTCCAAAATCGACCTTCCCTATTCTATCAACCAATTCCAGGATTTTTCCACATGCATCCTGAGTGGTTTTCCAGAACTGCCCATGCAAGGTTTCTTTTCAATCTGTTCAACATTGTATTATTATCATAATTATTGAGAAAGAGAGAGAGAGAGTAGCGCATGACATCAGAGTGACGCTGGAGTACAAATATACGAAGCCTAATATACCCATCATGACTACCCGTCTGATAAGGGTACACCAGGCACATGCATCACAACCATATGTGCGCGACATGGTGATCTTATATCAAAGTAAACAGTAAATGACCTTGCAGGTAAGGCCCAGTTACGATTCTCTTCAGGTTAAGTAGTCCATTCCACTCAAAAGGTCCCCGAATGAGGGTTGTTTAACGATGATAAATTAAAGACCGATGTTTCCAGGGGTGAATTATTAAAACCCCAAAAGATTCCTTTCAACACATGTCTATGATGCCGCCCTACCACTACACGAGCTCGTGATGAGAAATGCACAAATCGCCAGCACAGGGTCAAGCGACTGGCAAGCAAATCTGTGGTATTGAGCAGAATATTTGCTGTAGCCCATCTTTTATACCAAGACAAAACAATCTACATGATAACACTTCCAATCTGTTAAGATCAGAAGCCATGAGAGTCACTGCCTGGTACTGCATCAGGGCATTTATTATTATTTATTATTTTTATTTTTAATTATTATTATTATTATTATTATTATTATTATTATTATTATTATTATTATTATCATCATCATCATCAATATTATTATTATTATTATTATTATTATTATTATTATTATTATTATTATATTATTACTATGATTATTATTATTATTAGTAGTAGTAGTTTTCTAGTTTTCAGATTATTACATTAAAGGGAAAGGACTGATAGGGAAGAAAATGTGTAAATTGAAAAAGAGAGGGAAAATGAGAATACAAGTGGACGATAAAGAAAATAAAAAAGCTATTGATGTGTATGGATACACACACACACACATGCACACACACATACAAATACACACACTAATACACACAGGTGTGTATGTATGTATGTATGTATGTATATATGTATGTATGTATGAGGACAGAGTGTGGTAAGAAGTTTGTCCACAGAGCCTGTTCTTTGCCAGTTAAATATGTTGAATGGGAATCTGATCAGTTACTGACCAATATGTGTGTGTGCATATACATACATACATACGTACATATATCTGTGTGTGTATGCGTTTATGTATTGCGCGCGTGTGTGTATGCATATACATACAACACACACATACACCACACACACAATATATTATATATATATATATATATATATATATGTATGTATATACATACACATACATTTGTATATATGTATACATAATAAAATAATAATTAAAATATAATTACATATATACATTATATAATTATATAAGAGAACAGGAAACATCTCAGCTCCAAGATGCAGTTAGAGTAGGACAAAATCGTTATAAGCGTTATTAAATATATAGATACTATATATAAATAAATATATATACTTAATATATACAAATATATATATATATATATATATATACATGCACACATGCATTTCCGCATATATGCATCTGTGTATATATGTAGATATGACATTACGTAAAGAGAACGCAAGAAGACGAGGGAGGAGAAGATAGGGTGGGAGAGAACCTGATCTTCCCCAGGATGCTCATAACAGCTGGAAATCGAGAAACAGAATGCAATGAACGATAGAATTCACTCTCTCTCTCTTTCTATTGTGATCTCCGTCCTTCCATCCATCCATATATCTCTCTCCCCTCTACCTACTTATCTATCTATCTATCTATCTATCTATCTATCTATCTATCTATCTATCTATCTATCTATCTATCTATCTATCTATCTATCTATCTATCTATCACTCTACTTATCCACCTATGACTATTCTCTCTGCCTCTTTCTCTCTCTACACATATGAATATATATATCTATATATATATATATATATATATATATATATATACATACATATATACACACACAAACACACACACACATATATATACCATACATACATACATACATACGCACACACGCACTCACACACACACACATAATATATATGTATATATATATATATATATATATATATATATACAGTATTTAGATCGATCGATAGATAGATAGATAGATAGATTGATTGATTGATAAATAGATAGATACATACATATATAGAGCGATACATTTGATAGGTAGGTAGGTAGATAGATATGCAAAAATAACCTGTGATACAATGACAAATATAGGAAAAGATAGTCTATGTATAAGCTAGAAATAGATGAATAATGATCGGAATTAGATAAAAATACATATGACGATAAGTATAGAAATGTAATGTATTCATATATGAGAAAATATAGATTGATAGGTAGATAAAAAAACAAGCAGACAGACAGATATATATATATAACAGAGTGGAGTTGTAAGGTACCGTACGTGTTGAATTATATATAAAAGAAGGTTTGAAAATGGAATTTTATCTTTTAAAATTACATTTTCAAACCGTCTTCATATATATATATAATATATATATATATATATATATATAATTATAGAGAGGAGAGAGAGAGAGAGAGAGAGAGAGAGAGAGAGAGATAGATAGATAGATAGATAGATAGATAGATAGAAAATAGAAAAGAAGAAAGAAAGAAAGCTGCAGCCTCGCCATCTACCCTTACCAGAAATATTCGTTCTAATGATAAAATTACGAGAAATCTTCATCTAAAATGGCGGCCCTACAACAATGCTAATGAAATTCAGGACATTTGCGTTTGACGCTTTTCAGTGATTAAGTTTTAAAATATCTCTGCCTCACATCTGCCATAACAGCTAATGGGTGGATGAAGTGGTGATTATTCTGAGAAGTGGGTCGGTGATGGGAAAGCGGTTAAAGTTCAATCCCTTGGGTTTTCGCACGAGATAAAACCCATTTATTATATTTTATTAATTTTCAAATTACATTGGTTTTATGTTCTTTTCTTAATTTGCGCAAGCAAGACACATACACCTCCAGATTCATCTATGGAAAACACTCACGCATTGATGGATAGAGGGAAATGTATGCAAACAACCCTTCATGTGTATATAGAAATGATACATGCATACGTATACATATAAACTTTCAGACATAAACAAGCAAACGTTTTCTTCACACGCGAACACGTATACATACGGTCATGTGTAATAAAGTATACTATTTGGATAATTTTTAGCTATTTCTTACTAGATCCATCAATCCGATCACTTAACCATACATACATACATACATACATACATACATACATACATACATACATACATACATACATACATATTTATATATGTAATATATATGTATGACTATATATACATTTATATATATACACATATATACATATATAAATGCATATACACATATCCATGTTTGTTTATATATATATATATATATATATATGTATATATATGTGTGTGTGTGTGTGTGTGTATGTGTGAATATACTCATATATGCGTGAGTATATATACATGTGTGTGTATATATTTATATTAAATATTTAAGCAAATATATATATACATTAAAGTTAATATACAACTTATCCCTCTAACCTCTCTCAATTTCACATTTCTCTATTTTCCTCCTCCTCCTTTCACTTACTCCTCTCCCAATCCCCCCGTCACTCCACCTCTGTATCTCTCTCTGTCTCTGTCTCTGTTTCTCTCTCTCACTTTCTCTCTCTCTCTCTCTATATATATATATTATGTATAAATATATATGTGTATATATACATGTGCATATACATCCTGAAGTATTGGAAATAATCCAGTTTACGCGAGTATTTTTCTCTCTCGCTTCCTATTCTCCGAAATTGAAATCAATTTATTTAAAAAAACAAAAATTAAACATCATCAATCGAAAACAAAAACTTAAAAAAAAAAACTCAAATAACTAACCACACAAATAAATTTATTGATTGATTGGATCAATCCATAAACACCCCTTCCACCATCATTTTTGAAAGAAAACACAACAGCAACTAAGACAACAAAAGCACCACCATCACCATGACCACCACCAGTAAGACAACAACAACACAACAACAACAACAACAACAACAATAGCAAAAACAGAAATAGTAACTATAGAACTTGACAACGTTCTGGTGAACGGCAAAGGAGCACTTGACCTTCTTTTATAATTTTTATAAATAAATTTTCTGTTCACATTTTCAATTTCGTCTGTGGAGGCCGGGGATGGAACGGGACAATTGACATGAATTTGAAATATACTTTCGGGTTTAAGGATTCAAGGATTTGATGGACACTATGTTACTTTCGGGTTTAAGGATTCAAGGATTTGATGGACACTATGTTACTTTCTGTTTTTCTCCCATCTATTTTTAGTGTTATATTTTCATTTCTCGATAATCATTAATTTTTGATAATGCTATTAATTTATGGGTGATAATACCGTTTTCGAGAACGCTACTATTTTATTTTTCCTTATTTGCAACAAAAAAAAACAAA
>NW_021832636.1:10000-12500 GCF_006345805.1 Octopus sinensis | reverse complement strand
GAGGACAAACAAGGACAGACAAGCGGATTAAGTCGTTTATATCGAGCCCAGTGCGTAACTGGTACTTAATTTATCGACCCCGAAACGATGAAAGGCAAAGTGGACCTCGGCGGAATTTGAACTCAGAACGTAGCGGCAGACGGGCAACCTATTTCTTTACTACCTACAAGGGGCTAAACACAGAGAGGACAAACAAGGACAGACAAACGTATTAAGTCGATTACGTCGACCCCAGTGCGTAACTAGTACTTAATTTATCGACCCCGAAAGGATGAAAGCCAAAGTCGACCTCGGCGGAATTTGAACTCAGAACGTAACGACAGACGAAATACCGCTAAGCATTTCGCCCTGCGTGCTAACGACTCTGCCAGCTCGCCGCTTTCCTTAAATTATACCATACCTATTCCTTTATTACCCACAAGGGGCTAAACATAGAGAGGACAAACAAGGACAGAGATAGGTATTAAGTCGATTACATCGACCCCAGTGCGTAACTGGTCCTTAATTTATCGACCCCGAAAGGATGAAAGGCAAAGTCGATCTCGGCGGAATTTGAACTCACAACGTAACGACAGACGAAATACGGCTACGCATTTCGCCCAGCGTGCTAACGTTTCTGCCAGCTCTCGCCGCCTTCCTTAAATCATACCATACCATCTTAGTGAAGATACGTTAGATAACGTGGTGTTAGGTCATTTGCATATAGAAAATCCAAATACGTGAGGATCACGGCTGTTACTCTTCTGATCATATGTATGCTCAGACCGGATTGACCCGGTGTTAATTAACAACAACAACTACTGTATTTGGCAAGAAACTCTGCAAGCCTT
Source organism: Octopus sinensis (assembly GCF_006345805.1). Lineage (NCBI taxonomy): Eukaryota > Metazoa > Mollusca > Cephalopoda > Octopoda > Octopodidae > Octopus > Octopus sinensis. Next base: position 11,670 of record NW_021832636.1, on the reverse strand, counting down.
TAAACTTACAGGATACTGCACTTGCAGTCCAATGCACTTGCAGTCCAATGCACTTGCAGTCCAATGCACTTGCAGTCCAATGCACTTGCAGTCCAATGCACTTGCAGTCCAATGCACTTGCTGTCTATTTCCTTTGCAAACCATCGTATTTGCAGCTTACTTCACATAGAGCCCGCTACACAAGCATCGTTCTGCACATAGAACTTAATCTATTTTACTTAACGATATCTTAACAGCTGCGGAAAGATGTCCTTGGAGAAGGAGAGAATGAACAGATATTTATATATATAATATATCAAGGAATGCATGGCTATAAAGAGCAACTATTGGTAAATCTAAGCGGGCGTTGAACTTTGCAACCAGAGAAATATTCTCCAACAGTTCACCACATTACAGGTTATTTGCAGAGATGTCACATAATATGCTCTGTGACAAATGTACAGAATATCAGCAGTGATGTAATGTAGAGAGAAGGAAAATCACTATCCATTTTTTGCCAAAGGGGAAACCGCAGGGCAGTCGAACAACTGCACTGTCAAACTGTCCGCAAACCACGCACACACACACACACACACACACACATTATGGCATTAAATAAAGAATTAAATATTAAGAATGTCCATGATACACTAAAAAAAAGAAAAAGAAAGAAGTCAAGATATGAACTTCGCCCTTATCCTTTTCACTGTAAAACCGCGCTACCTACCGAAAATAACAGTAAAAATCTCTGTCGAAATACTTCATACTGTCTGAAAGGACACATTAGATTCAGTAGATCTATATGCTCCCGAAAAGACTTCAATGTTGCCTGTCATAGGTCTGATAGATACCAAGGTCGTGCTATGGCTAAAAGATAACGAAAACTATTATAAGCGTTTTTTAAGAATGGCTGTTTTAAGGAGAACCACTCATACGAGTCTCTTAAGTAGAAGTAGATGAAGCTGATGGTAAGGATACATATGTAGAGATGAAGATATGTATCTCGACCTTTACTACAAAATCAGATTAATACTTAATACTGAACTCAATGTCAGAAATAAGATAATAGGTATAAATAAATTAGTCAACCAGGTATCATGAACTGTATTTTCAGCATGATAAATTGGAAGCTGAGTGATCCGATGAAGCTTGACAGTGAGGGGGATGTACAAAACTACTCGCTACTTAATGCTCTGATCTGATAAAGAGGAAATACAGTTAACCCCCCCCCACACACACACATAGAGCAACAGTCTCGATACAAATGGAGAAGCAATAAGAGGTAACGAGTTCGTCTTCAAAAAATATTAGAAGCAAAATCATAGCCAGACTGATTTATTTGATAAAGAAATAGAAACAGAGCAAAACAATAATATTTCTCTTTATTGAATAAAAGAATGAAGTACATACAACATTGAGTGAAGAAGTAAAACATAATAAAGAATAAGAAACATGCAAAAGGAAATATTAAAGCAAAAATTGTTAAGTAAAACATCTTCATAGTCAGCAACGAGTAAGCTTTGATGGAGAATGAAAACAATATATATTTCTTTATTGCCCACAAGGGGCTAAACATAGAGGGGACAAACAAAGACAGACAAAGGGATTAAGTCGATTACATCGACCCCAGTGCGAAACTGGTACTTTATTTATCGACCCCGAAAGTATGAAAGGCAAAGTCGACCATGACG
>NW_021832636.1:0-5000 GCF_006345805.1 Octopus sinensis | reverse complement strand
AAAAATGGCTAAGAAAGCCCGAATTTATAAGGGAAGTAACTCTCTAAAAATGCTTATATAGTTATTTCCCTTACAAACCCGAGCAACGCCGGGCGATACTGCTAGTCTATATATATAAAGGAAAGGTTGTGTGTCTGTCTACTCCGATTTAGATTCCTAACTACTCCCACATTTTGCGGTGCAGTTTAACCAAAACCGGGTATCTTATAGTCGTGATTCATATCGAGCCCTTCTGGGTATTAGCGCGCGTCTACGATGAGTCTACGATTTTAAAAATAATTTACCATCATTTTTTCCATTTTAATGCATATTTTTTTTAATATAAGGGAAGTAACTCTCTAAAAATGTCTACGATGAGTCAACGATTTAAAAAAAAATTACCATAATTTTTTTTCCATTTTTAATGCATTTTTTTGCTATTTTTTGGCTATAACTCTCTAAAAATTCTTATATAGTTATTTCCCTTACAAACCCGAGCAACGCCGGGCGATACTGCTAGTTATGATATATAGCTTTACACAGACGTAAATGTACGACGTTATGTTTATTGTAACGTGAACGTAAATAGATGCGAGCTCGTTGGCACTTCTGTGTTTATATGAATCGTGAATATATTACCGAGAGAGCTTTATATATATATATTTGGGAAATTTACATCCCTATGGTGGGAGTGGAGCGTTCACCAAGCACTCTTAGAATTCAAGCCTAAAAACTGTCCCCGGAAGCAAAATAAGCAAATGAAAAAAAAAACAAAAAGAGATACTGGATGTCGCTCACTTAAAATTTTCACCGGTTTACACGATAGCCGAATTAAGAGGGTACTGATCTATCTATCTATCTATCTATCTATCTATTATATCTATCTGTGTGTGCGTGGGCACGTGGGCGCGCGCGAGTATATATATATATATATATATATATATATATATATATATATATATATGAATTAATTACAGATAAAACCACTATTAGGCAACTCAAACAGAGATAGACATAACCAAAGCGTAAAAACAAAAAATAAATATAATTAATATGATATATATATAAATATAAAATTTAAAATTTAAATTATTAAAATTTAAAATTTTTAAATGTTAAAATTAAAAAACATTAAAAAAATTTTTTAATTATATATATATATTATACACAAATACACATACGGGAAGGAGCATGGCTCAGTGAGGTTGTGAGTTCGAATCCCGGACTAGGCTGCGTGTTGTGTTCTTGTGCAAGACACTTTATTTCATATATGCAGATGGCCGTATATCCGGGACCCCCTTTGGTCACGACACTGACCATGGGATTGCACCTAGAAAGTTACCCTCCTAGTCACAAGTCTGGGCAAGGTGGTTTATGGAAAACCAGCAGTCGCCCATGCATACCGGCCTCCCCTCTCCACGCCACCAGTGTTATCCAAGGGAAAGGCAAAGGGGTCGACACAGCTTGGGACCCGTGACGTCGCAACTCATTTCTACAGCTGAGTGAACTGGAGCAACGTGAAATAAAGTGTCTTGCTCAAGAACACAACACGCAGCCCGGTCCGGGATTCGAGCTCACAACCTCACGATATATATATATATATATATATATATAATATATATATATATATATATATAATGCATAATCTGGCTTAATTGCAAACAAAAATATAACGGTGAGACTGGAAACTGCTTTTGTCAACGTGCAAGAAAGAATTCATAGATGACATATTAAACCAATATATAAAACTTGAATACCTCTACAAACAGTGCGTATAATTATACATACATACATATATATATATATATATATATAGCGAGAGTTTACGAAAAAAAAAAGCAAAAGACGAAGACAGGTGGTGTACAAACAAACAGATGTATTAGTATATCTCTCAGGAATAGAAAAAGTCTTTTACGTTTCGAGCTTACGCTCTTTTACAGAAAGGGACACGGAAAAAACAAAGAGAGAAAAAAAATGTGTATATATATATTGCATATATATATTTATATTTATACACACAAACACACATATCCCCCCCCCCTCCATATATATATATACAGACTATATACATATATATATATATATATATATATATATAGTTTGTTCGTAGAGTTATACAAGTTTTATATATTGGTAAAATAAAAGTCAGAATTTAAATAAGTACTATTTATTGAGCGCTTCCATTCCATTCAGTGATTCGTCAAGAATTGTTGACTGTTAAAAGGTTGCATAGGGGATGGGGGTGTATTTAGACGCTCTTTGTCATTCTGAATATAAATGCATATATATGTGTGAATGTGTGTGTGGTGAATTTTTTAAAAAAAAGCATATAAGAAATTTTTGGCGGATTGTTTTGCAAAGGAAGAAAAAAAAAATAAAAGATAAAGATGTTTTCTGGGATTGTTGATTTGATGAAATGTCAAAAGAGGTCAAACGCTATCATTTACAATAAATTGTTGTTTTTAGTCATTAAATAGCAAACAAGGTTTTTGTTCGACTGTTCAGTGGTTCTTATTGAAGAACGAGATAGAAGAAAAGGCTTTTAGCTATAGATTTTTGCGAAGGCTATTAAATGTGTGTGAGAGTGTGTGTAAAGGTGTGTGTGAGCTGATTGTTTAAGAGAAAAAATTTCTAGTAATTTTAATAGTCACCGTCACTGTCACCGACCAGGCTATCAGATGTTGCTACACATCGCTGGTCACAATGCACTTCGCATTGTTTTAGCCTTCAAATGACGCCATCCCGTTGGCTAAGCGAGCAGACAAACAGAAGAAAGAGCCAGAGAAAGTTGTGGCGAAAGAGTACAGCAGGGATCACCCCTCCCCTGCCGGAACCTCGTGGAGCTTCAGGTGTTTTCGCTCAATAAACACTCCCAACGCCCGGTCTGGGAATCGAAACCGCGATCCTAAGACCGCGAGTCCGCTGCCCAAACCACTAGGCCATTGCACCTCCAATTTTAATAGTAGCAATAGGAATATCATCATATACAGTGATCAGTTGGTTTCGTATATATATATACTCTTTTACTTGTTTCAGTCATTTGACTGCGGCCATGCTGGAGCACCGCCTTTAGTCGTTCAAATCGACCCTGGGACTTATTCTTTGTAAGCCCAGTACTTATTCTATCGGTCTCTTTTTTGCCGAACCGCTAAGTGACGGGGACGTAAACACACCACCATCGGTTGTCAAGCAAAGCTAGGGTGACAAACACAGACACACAACCACCCCCCATATATATATATATATTATATATATATATATATATATACATATATACGATAGGCTTCTTTCAGTTTCCGTCTACCAAATCCACTCACAAGTTATTGGTCGGCGCGGGGCTATAGCAGAAGACACTTGCCCAAGATGCCACACAGTGGGACTGAACCCGGAACAATGTGGTTGGTTAGCAAGCTACTTACCACACAGCCACTCGTGCGCCTATATACATATATATATGTATATATAATGTTCAAATCAAATAAAACATAAGGCACTTTGCATGAGCATTATAGTAAGTAGTATTCAATACCTTAAAAAGAATTAGGAACGGTAAACAATACCATTTTTTAGGTATTCATAAATACATACATACACACATATATACATACGTACATGTCTACACTCGTACACACTGGCAGGGAAAGAAACGAGCCAGTTGGTGGTTATTTTCTTGAATGAGAATCGTGGTAATTCAACAAAGCTTATTATTTGAAACATAACTTTTATATTCTTTGTGAAGGGTTAAACAAAAAGCAAAAAAAAAAAAAAAATAATAATAATAATTCCCCTAAATCTGTTACTTCAATCAGAACACAGACAAATAATTCTCAAATAAAAGCTTCTTCATAAACAACATTCATAGATTTTTCCACCTGAAGCATTAACATTCAGACTGTTCTGGCTTCCTACATGATTGACACTTGAAGAAATAAACAAATGTTTGAAGTTCAAAAGTTCCCTGGTGTGTCTGTTGGTATATTCATCCAGAAATGAAGAATTACTTTCTCTTCTTAGGTAAGGATCTATTCTTGTTTTTTCCTGATTTCAAATCGTTGTTTACAAAGGTATTTTCGTTGTTGTTGCTGATATTGTTGTCCTTCTCCATGTTATTGATGTTCTTGTTTCGTGTATTTGCTCACATATTTTGTATACTATGTATAATTTTAGTTCATTTCTCATTTCTTCCTCCTCTCTTTTCCTTCTCATCTTTTATGTGAGCCCCGACACAAATTGCGGATTGTCCAGTTCTATATTTAAGAGAGGAGAAATTATTTACATTATATATATTATTTTATATTCGACGCATATTTGTCCTCATCTTGTTTGTTGTTAAAACAACGTTTCGGCTGAAATACCCTCCAGCTATCTTTAGGTGTCTTGGGGAAATTTCGATCCTGGGTTCTCATTCCTAAGGTATATTCCGATGTTGTTGTTGTATTATTATAATTATTATTATTATTATTATTATTATTATTATTATTATTATTATTATTATTATATTATTAAAATTATTAAAATTATTATTATTATTATTATATTATTATTATTATTATTATTATTATTTATTATTATTATTATTAAAATTATATTATTATTATTATTATTATTATTATATTATTATTATTATTAAAATTATTATTAAAATTATTATTATTATTATTATTATTATTATTATTATTATATTATCATCATCATCATTCAGGTCACTGCTTGGAATCGAACTTGGAATAATAATAATAATAATAATAATAATAATAATAATAATAATAATGATAATAATAATAATAATAATAATAATAATAATAATAATATAATAATAATAATAATAATGCCCTGATGCAGTACCAGGCAGTGGCTCTCGTTGCTTCTGATCTTAACCGATTGGAAGTGTTATCAGGTACATTGATTTGTCTTGGTATAAAAGATGGGCTACAGCAAATATTCTGCCCATATCCAAAGCAAAATACTTTCTATGTAATCTCAAATTTGAAAACAAGCACAACTTATGGTTTTCTTTAACA
>NW_021832635.1:22500-37789 GCF_006345805.1 Octopus sinensis | reverse complement strand
GAGATAAAAAGTGAGCTTTTTTTTTTTTTTGCTAGGACTTAACCGTCGAGATAACAAGCCTCACTTTTCCGTCTTAGCAATCACACAAATGGTTTTGTTAGCATGCGTAGTCATACTCACATAGACAGATGCACATGCACGCACACACAGTCATTCACACACACACACAGTCATTCACACACACACACAGTCATTCACACACACACACATACGTGCGCGCGCACACAAATACGCACACTATTATCTATCTGCTTCCCATCTCCTTAATTCTCTACTTTCTGTTCATTCTCTCTTACACCTTCCTCTTAGCCTTCCCTTTCCTACTTTCGCTCTTTCTCACTCTCTCACTCTCTCTCTCTCTCTCTCTCTCTCGCTCTCTCTCTCCCTCCCTCCTTCTCTTTCTATCTTTCAGTTTATTTCTCACTCTCTTTCTCTCCCTCATTCTCTCACTCATTCACTCTGCACCTTTTATCAGTAACTTTTCACGTCTCTTCTGTTCGCTTCCATGCGCACCCACCTTATGCTTACCTTCAAACATGCATCTGTGTTCGCAAATACACACACGCATGCACACACACGCACACGCACACACACACACACACACACACACAAACACACACACGCAAACACACACATACATACTGACACACATACACATACACCCACGCATACATTAACACACAAGCACAAACACACATTCTCACATACATCCACACACATGCACATTGACACCCATACACGATCTTAAATGCACATATACAAACATAGATGTAGATTATAGATAGATAAGTAGATATACAGACAGACAGACAGATAGATAGACAGCTAAATAGATAGATAGATAGATAGATAGATAAATAGATAGATAGATAGATAGATAGATAGATAGATAGATAGATAGATAGATAAATAGATAGATAGATAGATAGATAGATAGATAGATAGATAGATAGATAGATAGATAAATAGATAGATAGATAGATAGACAGATAGATAGATAGATAGATAGATAGATAGATAGATAGATAGATAAATAGATAGATAGATAGATAGATAGATAGATAGATAGATAGATAAATAGATAGATAGATAGATAGATAGATAGATAGATAGATAGATAGATAGATAGATAGATAGATAGATAGAACAGATAGATAGATAGATAGATAGATAGATAGATAGATAAATAGATAGATAGATAGATAGATAGAAGATAGATAGATAGATAGATAGACAGATAGATAGATAGATAGATAGATAGATAGATAAATAGATAGATAGATAGATAGATAGATAGATAGATAGATAGATAGATAGATAGATAGATAGATAGATATAGACAGACAGACAGACAGACAGACAAACAGACAGACAGATAGATTGATTGATTGATAGATAGATAGATAGATAGATATGTTTCTTTATTAGCCACACAGGGCTGCACACAGATAGGACAAATTACAAGGTAGAGCTTTTCTTTTAGGGGTAAAAGAAAGGAGAGTGGTGGTTTTCGATCAAAGGGGATCGTAAAAGGAAAGAAAAAGGACAAAAAAAAGGGGGGCAGAGAAAAAAAAATGAATAATAGGGATCGTTATCACAGAAATGTCAATATGAAGTGTAAAGGGGAGGACAGGTGAGGTTTACCCATGGAAAGAAAAGCCTACGGAAAAGACCACGGTAACCTCGGTCAATGAAGTCACATGTTATATTTCTTTTTTTTTTTGCAAATAAGCAACTCTCTGTATTAATTTTATGGTTCATAGAATCATAGTCAAGGTGGCTTCGTCATTCATACGTGCCATCCTTGCTACATTCACCCATCTTTTTTTAAAACATCACTAGACAAAACTTGCCTCTCTACTCTCACTTTCCTCTTCAAGTGATACTTGAAGAAGTTGATGAGAGATTGACCAGAGAGGAAAGTGTTTGTCTCTAATCCTTCAGGCGCGTCCACCAGATACATTCTTTCGCCATAGCCACAAGTATGATAAAAATAGCTCTTCCTTCACGTTTGAAAGAAGGAGGCGTGACGATATTAACGATAGACTCGGCTGATAAACCGACACGTCCCACACGTGACAGCAGTCGTTCGACATAAGCCACAGGTCGGAAATTGCTGGACACTGCACGATTGCGTGCAGAGCGGTTTCGTCGCTCTGCCCGCATCTCGGGCAGGTCGGCCCCGTGTTTCTCGAGCCATGCCTATAGAGCTTAACCCGAACGGGTAGCGCTTCTCGGTAGCACGCCAGGCCAGGGATCTCTGGAAGTTGTCCATAGGTCCCGGGCCGAAAGTCGTTTGAAACAGGCGGGTCAGGTATTCCTCGTCGACGCCCAGGTTTTCCCCAAGCTCGTCGTCGTACCTCCCCTCCACTAATCCCCTATAGAATTATTTGGTTGTGTTGAAGTCACTCAAGGTCGACCCGGGACGGCAGAGTTGCTTGAGAGCAACGCGACACTCGCGGTGCCATTCGCCCTTCCTCGGCCTCTTTTTGATCCACGACTGTAGTTCGGTCATGGAGACGAGTTGCGGGAATGCGTGCCTCACAAACGGCGACCACACCTGTTCACCGTCGTCTACATAGAGCCGGAGATGTCGCAGTCTCAGCGCGTGTCTGCGCATCATCAACCACGGCATGCCCAGCCCTCCTTTTAACGGGTGTTGACAGCAAATGGATCGCCTGACCATCGGGACGCATCCTTTCCACAAGAAGCGGAAGAGGATGCGTTCTAGTTTGGTGATGGTAGGGTCGGGACAAGGTACGACGGTCAGGCGGTAGTAGATGATGGACGCGATGTACGCGTTCACACCTCCGCCCGACCTTTTAGGGACAGTTTCCTCTCGGTCCATTGCTGGGCGAGAGTGACCACCCTACTCGTTATCTCGTTCCAGTTCTTCTCCATTTGGAGGTCCGGAGACCGAACCAGACCCCGAGCAACTCGATAGATAGATAGATAGATAGATAGATAGATAGATAGATAGATAGATAGATAGATAGATAGATAGATAGATAGATAGATAGATAGATAGATAGATAGATAGCTAAATAGCCAGACACACAGACAGAAGGACAGACGGGCGGATGGATGGATGGTTGGATTGCTAGACATAGATAGATAAATAGATAGATAGATAGATAGATAGATAGATAGATAGATAGATAGATAGATAGATAGATAGATAGATAGATAGATAGATAGATAGATAGATAGATAGATAGATGGATAGATAGACGAACACACAGACAGACAGACGGATAGAAAGTGGAATAGATAGATATTTATACAGACACACATGTCCATATGTCATACATATATACATACATACCTTTACATACTCTCACACGCACACGCACGCTCACTTTTTGTAACTGTACAACTAAGGCTACGCTAAAGTTTTGCAGCTATTTTTCTATTGGTAAAAGTTTGTCCCAACTGACCAAAGCCGGCTTAAGAAGCACCATGCTACTATGATGATGTACAATCTCACCGAAACGTCTTCATAACTGTTACGTTACCTCTTATTTTTATCTTCCACTTGTCCCAGTGGTTGAACTCCGATCATGCTGGAGCACTGTCGAAAAATTTGATCTCTGTACTTATTTTTTTTTAAAGTCTAGTATTTATTCTATCAGTCTCTATTTGCCGTACTGTTAGAATACAGAATCGTAAACAAACTATCACCGGCTGCCAACCACTGAAGGGGACACAGAAATGAGGCCTCACACAGACCTCACACAGAAATGAGGCCTCTTTCTTGTGTCCCCTTCACTGGTTGGCAGCCTGTGATAGTTTGTTTAAAGGATGAATCAATAAAACAAATTCAGTGTCTAATTGGTATTTTTGGAATCGAATTAATCGAAAACTCTTTTTTTTATATATTTATTTTCTTCTTGGCTTTGGTTTACCATATTCATGATATTTCATCTTTTATTCTTTTACTTGTTTCAGTCATTAGATTGCGGCCATGTTTGGGCACCACCATGAAGAATTTTTAGTCGAATGTATCGACCCCAGTACTTATTTCTTAAAAGCCAGGTACCGATTCTATCGGCCGCTTTTGCCGAACCGCTAAGTTATGGGAACGCAAACATACGAACAGCATTTGTCAAGCGACGATAGGGACAAACAGGGACAATACAGACACAAAGACACACACACGTGTGTGTGTATGTGTGTGTGTGTTTGTGTATGTGTGAAGGCGCATGACTCAGTGGTTAGAGCGTCGAGCTTACGATCGTGAGGTTGTGAGCGCGAATCCCAGACCGGGCTGCGTGTTGCGTTCTTGAGCAAGACACTTTATTTCACGTTGCTCCAGTTCTCTCAGCTGTAGAAATGAGTTGCGACGTCACTGGTGCTAAGCTGTATCGGCCTTTGCCTTTCCTTTCGATAACATCGGTGGTGTGGAGAGTGGAGGCCGGTATGCATGGGCAACTGCTGGCCTTCCATAAACAACCTTACCCGGAATGTGCCTCGGAGGGTAACTTTCTAGGTGCAATCTCATGGTCATTCATGACCGAAGGGGAGGTCTCCTATATATATATATATATATATATATATATATTATATATATATATATATATAATATATAATACATACATGACGGGATCTTTCTGTTTCCGTCTACCAAATCCGCTCACGAGTCTTTGGTCAGCCAGAGGCTATAGTAGAAGACATTTGCTCAAGGTGGAACGTTGTGAGACTGAAACCAGAACCACATGGTTGGAAAGCAAGCATCTTAGCACACAGGCACGTCTGTACCTGATGTGAACTCTTTTGTTGAAACACGCTTCGTTGTATCTCGGGAGGGTCATTATACAAATAATAAACACACGCACTAATCGTATTTCACTTGCATATATTTCTTTGTCAATTGATTGAGTATTTAAAACCTTAACAAATCGATTCTTTCATTAATCGTTCGGTCACTAGCTCAATGAGCTAGGTTTGTCAAAGTCATTTTGCTGCTATTCGTGACATCACCAATGACATGCCCTTTATATTTAGAAAGTTTAAATACAAACTACGGTTTACCATCTCAACATTTTTATCTAATAATGACGCTATTCATATTTGCTTATTGCAATATAAGTTTCAAAGCGAAGATATCTTATCACTTGTTGAATAAGCCGTCATGCGAGGCTTCAAGTTCCAGTCGAAACTAGTTTTGTAATATAGATATATGCTTATATGTACATGGACATTTGCATATGCATGCACATAGACAGGAAGAGAGGGAGAGAGAGGGGGGAGAGAAAGAGGGAGAGAAAGAGAGAGACAGAGCAAGAGATATATATAGAGACAGAGCGCGAGAAAGAAAGAGAGAGAGAGAGAAAGAGAGAGAGCGAGAGAACGAGAAAACGTGAGAAAGAAATAGGTACATAAATATATAGAGCGAGAGAAAGAGATAGATAGATAAATATATAGAGAGAGCAAGAAAGAAAGAGAGAGAGAGAGAGAGAGAGAGAGTAGGGAGAGAGAAATAGTTAAACGCAAAACGTAAGCTAAGGGAAATAACTCAAAGGTAGCAAAAGCATATATTTAGAAAATTCAGGTAGATGGTGATATATTGAATGCATTAATTGTAAAATTCTAAATGAAGTGAAATATGGTTCTAGGTTCAGTTCCACTGTTTGGCCACTTCGGGAAGATGTCTCCATCTAAAAGACCGGGTTGATCAAGGCCTCCTGAATGGATTTGGTAGCCGGGAACTGAAAGAGGGCCTGCTGAATATACATACATACATGCATACATACATACATACATACAGGCGCAGGAGTGGCTGTGTGGTAAGTAGCTTGCTAACCAACCACATGGTTCCGGGTTCAGTCCCACTGCATGGCACCTTAGGCAAGTGTCTTCTACTATAGCCTCGGGCCGACCAAAGCCTTGTGAGTGAATTTGGTAGACGGAAACTGAAAGAAGCCTGTCGTATATATGTATATGTATATATGCGTGTGTGTGTGTTTGCGTGTCTGTGTTTGTCCCCCTAGCATTGCTTGACAACCGATGCTGGTGTGTTTATGTCCCCGTTACTTAGCGGTTCGGCCAAAGAGACCGATAGAATAAGTACTGGGCTTACAAAAGAATAAGTCCCGGGGTCGAGTTGCTCGATTAAAGGCGGTGCTCCTGCATGGCCGCAGTCAAATGACTGAAACAAGTAAAAGAGACTAAAAAAAAAAGAGAGTAAAAGAGAGTACATACGTATATATTTTGCCGAACTTAGCGGTTCGGCAAAAGCAGCCGATAGAATAGGTACATGGCTTTTAAGAAATAAGTATTTGGGGTACATACATTCGACTAAAAATTCTTCATGGTGGTGCCCAAATATGGCCGCAGTCTAATGACTGAAACAAGTAAAAGAATAAAAGATAAAAAAATCATGAATATGGTAAACCAAAGCCAAGAACGAAATAAATATTAAAAAAAAAAAAAGAGTTTTCGATTAATTCGATTCCAAAAATATCAATTAAACACTGAATTTGTTTTATTGATTCATCCTGTCACGTCCGTTTCGGGACTTGTACCTGTGTTAGAAGCACAGTTATATAGGAGCAAAATAATGTTGAATGACTTTATAGGAGTGATAAAAAAAACTCTAAATATTGGTGGCAAAGTACGTAGTCTGATCAATAAGTATTTTGACTGTTGCCATAGTAACGATGCTAAGGCACACAGTGTAAAGCCGCTTGGTATAGATTGACCCTCAACTCTGCTGTGCATGCGCACTAAATTTTCAACGTTCTAGCTCATTTCCACCGTTTACAGCTATGCTTAGAAGGAAGGTATGTAGCGTGTAACCGTCACATTGACCATGACAGAGAATGTTGAGCAGAGAATCTGCATCAAATTTTGCCCAAACCTTGGTGATACCTGCTCAGAGACCTACGCAAAGTTTACAAAATGTTTTCCTCGTTCTCCACACAATCAAGGAAATCTTGTGCAACTGAAACCCGACTGTCTTTTTGGTCAGCTGAAAGCAGTTTTGGCACAAACTCGGCAGACTCGCGTCTCATTCAGTAAAAATGCACTGAACTGAACTGAACCGTAACTAATCAGCATATCCTCTGATAACTCAGTTGGTGATTCGACGATTTTCTCCTCACAGCTGCACGCACATCTGTGATGTTTTTCTCAGTTCTGCTGCTTGCGGGTCTCCCAGAACGATCGTCAATATCGACATTTTTTCTGTCATCTTGGAAACATCTGAACCACTCGTACTCTTGTGTGCGGCTCATATAGTCCTCTCCATACACTTTCTGCAACTTTGCAAAGCCTCTGTGCAGGTATCGATATACTTTCTTTGTCATGGTTAATGCGACGATCACACGCTGCACAGCTGCCTTCTAAGCTCTGCTGTAAACAGCAGAAGTGAGGTAGAACATTAAAACTTAGTACACAGGCACAGTAGTGTTCAAGGTCAGTCTGTGCCAAGCGGCATAACTCTGCGCGCTTTAGCTTTGTTACTACGACAACAATCCAGATATTTATTAATCAGACCTCTCATGTCTAGACAAAGAAACAAATTCCAAAATTAATAAACAGAAAGAAAAAAAAATTATAACGGCGGAGAATAGCGATTAGAGAACGGCCGAGTAAGATATATAAAAGAATGTATAAGATAAAGAAAAAGAAAATACAAAATTAGGGGAAGGTCAGGCAGCGATCAAGGGAAAACTGTGCTTGAATATTTTGATACAAGTGTCAATATGTTCGTATGTATGCCAGTGAAATTACGGATACATACATACACACCTCATATATATATATATAATATATATATATATATACCTACTCTTACACACGTTTCACTCATTTGTCTGCGACCATGCTGGAGCACCGCATTTAGTGCAACAAATCACCTCAGGACTTATTCTTTGTAAGCCTAGTACTCTTCTATTGGTGTCTATTGCCGTGTGTGTGTGTGTGTGCGTCTGTGTGTGTGTGTGTGTGCGTGTGTGTGGTGTGTGTGTGTGTTTGTGTGTGTCTGTGTGTGTTTGTGTGTGCGTGTGTAGATCGATCATGGAAGTACCTAATGCATGTACTTTTCATTCTGATTCTTCTTCCATTCTTTGACAAACTGCAGTGACCTAGATAATAATAGTAATAATAATAATAATAATAATTATTATATTATTATTATTATAATGATAATGATAATGATAATGATAATAATAATAATAATAATAATAATAATAATAATAATAATAATAATAATAATAATAATAATAATAATAGTAATAATAATAATAATAATAATAATAACAGAGAAAAATACCTTAGGAATGAGAGCCCAGGTCCGAAATTTCCCCAAGACAACTGATGAAGGCTGGAGAGTATATCAGCCGAAAGGTTGTGTTAACAACAAACAAGATGAGGACAAATATCCGTCAAATGTAAATAATGTAAATAATGTTTTGCTTTTTCATTTTCTATCTTAAACTGTATTCAACCGCTCAAGCAGAAACCACTTCTAGCCACCTTTCATACATGTTCTCAGCACCACATTTTTCATTTGCAGTTCAAGCCGGAGATTTAGTTGTAGCCAAAACTGGGTATTTAAAGTACATACTTATTACATTACTTCAGTTGACGAAAACCCCTTATGTATTCTCTATATACATATGAAGGAAAATAAGGATTAAATAATTCAGGTGATCATCTCTGTGGAAATAGAACGCGGCTAACTCATTTACCTATTTAATATTATGGTAATGCGTCTATGTTGTTATTCATTTCTTGTGACAGGTACACTTTAATCCGAGGTATCACATCAATTATTTTTCTGTGTATTAATCACAGAAGATATTAGACAAATACATAAAGAATGAAGATGTATTGTTGTGGCGAGAGTCTCGCGGAGTCTCGCGGAGTCTCGTGGAGTATGTCGTATGAACACATTAATTAAACCTCCACTGCATAATTTTACATATACCAACCTGTGGCAGGATATGATACATATCATCAATGATTTATTTAGTTTACACATATTTTGTGTAACCTGGCGCAATGCAAGTGTTACACATTGCAGTACGTATATTTTATTGATGTTTCATGATTGTTCGATTAATTTGCCAGAAATACAGAGCATCTAACTGCCGAGCGAATCTTGTCGAAGACAAAAATGCTTCAAGAGCGATTTAAACGATCAAATGAAGGTTACTTTTAATAAGCACACATAAGTAGATACATGCACACACATACCACATACGTATACGGTCACACACATTCACTTGTATACTGCAATGTACAGAACTTGCACTATTGGCAGGCTATTCGGAACACATGTAAACTACATAAATTGTTAATAATGTATTTTCGATTTTATGGGTTCTTTTTTATACACACATATATACGCATACACGCATACCTACATACCTACCTACCTACCTACCTACCTACCTACCTACCTACCTACCTACCTACCTACATACATACATACATACATACATACATACATACATACATACATACATACATGCATACATACATACAAATATATACATGCAGAATATTTTTATGATATATAAACATATGTTTGTTCTTTCTCGACCCACGCCTGGCTCATGAGGGCCGGTTTCCTGGTTTCTTTGGCGTATAGGTTCTCCACCTGGACGGGACGCCGGTCCGTCACAGGTGAGCTGCAAGATGCAGGAGGAAAGAGTGAGAGAAAGTTGTGGCGAAAGAGTCAGCAGAAGTTAGCCATTACCTTCTGCCGGAGCCGCATGGAGCTTAGCTGTATCGCTCATCAACACACACACATCGCCCGGTCTGAGATTCGAACCCGTGATCCCTCAACCGCAATTCCGCTGCTGTAACCAGTAGGCCATGTGCCTCCACATATAAAGATATGCGCGCGCGCGCGCGCACACACACACACATATATAAAATACATAAATATATACACATATACGATGATGTAAATCAGTATATATATGTGTGTGTATGTGTGTATCCACACACACACATGCACACACACGCACACACACACACACACACACAAACACACACACACACACACATATATATATATATACATACATACATACATACATACATACATACATACATACAAACATTCATACATGCGTACACTCATACACAATCACGAATATGCACAAAAATGTTTATATACAAGCGAATGAGTGTGAGCGTATACGTATGTGGTATGTGTGTGCATGTGTCTACATATGTGTGCTTGTGTGTGTGTGTGTGTGTGTATGTGTGTTTCAGATGGTGTTTGTGGTTATCTATAAATAATCTGAAGACTCAGACAGTTGAAAAATTTACCAAAGAAAAAAAAATTTAACAAAATTTATTAAAATAAGTAAAAAAAAAAATTTGTTTTCCTTTATTACTTTAAAAAAAAAAACTTTCTGCAATTTATAACTCTGTTGTGAAGAAGCATAGGAATAACTAAAAATAGCCAAAATTGCAAATATATAAATAACTATCTAAAAAAATATAATTTAGTAAACCAGAAGATATGTCTAACGCAAATAGCAAAAAAACGCAAATAGCAAAAAAAAAAAAAAAATGGAAACCAACAGCATTTTCCCTCTAAAGGAAGTGATAGTGTGTTTATAAAAAGACTTAGAAAGGTTTGTTTGTTTTATCTTATGGTTTTCATTAGATGCATCAGGAAGGGAGGTGATGCATTTCCCTATCTAACTGCACAAGAAACGTTAATAGGTACAGACACATTACGACTTCTCAGAATATATAGCGTCGAGTTACTAAACTATCTATCAAACGATGGAATTTTTTTTATTCCAAGGAAGTTAAAAACGGTGGTATGCTGGTAGAGTTGTTAGAAGATCGGGGAAGGTAAAACGGTGAAAAAAAAAAAAAAAATTGGTCGGCGTCATTTGTTCCCATTCGTTACATTTCTGAGTTCGAATCCCCCACGAAGGCAACTTTTCCTTTCTTTCATTATCACTATCTTCACCAAACCAATTCCCCCTGGTCCTTACCGTTTCGAGGTACAGAAGTCATAGGGGGTTCCAGTTATCCGGTTTCCCATGGCATACAGGTGACCGAGAACGGAGCATTCCTTCTCCACACCTGAGTACTCATTTACGGCTGAGTCACCTTGAGTAACACAAAATATTTTACTCAAGGACACGACATTCCGGAATCGAAACCATGACTTTGCGATCGGGAAAGCAATACGTACTCCAACATTTCATCCTTTTGGGGTCACTTAACTCAAGAACCGGAGTCGATATAATCAACTTACCCCCTCCCCTCAAAATTATAAGTCTTGTACCTAAGTCCAAAACCATTTAAAAAGAATCAGAAATTTTAAAGCTTTCCTTATTCTTAGTTTCTTTTCATTGATGTTGTTTTATTGTTGCTGTTTTTATTTTGTTTTTGTCTTTTTTCTTATCAAGTTAACTCTAATGGAGCAGATCTATGATATGATCAAAATAATTCCTGCCGTGACCATCACATCATTTTGTAAAGAAGAAGGGTCTACAATATCCTATGTTTCTTTTCTTTTCTCACCCCTTCACATGAAGGTATCAGAGTTGTATCTCATGGAAAATTTAGCTGCCATTTTTAGCAGACCAAGGGACATGCAGATGCTTTGTCTTTTGGAATGTGTGTGTATGTGTGTGTGTGTGTTTGTGTGTGTTTGTGTGTGTGTGTGTGTGTGTGTGTGTGTGTGTGTGTGTGTGTGTGAGTGTGTAGTTCAAACTTGCAGAAAACAAAAGATAAAGACAGGTGTAGGAACAACAAGCGGGTGTATTAGGAAGAATGGAAAGGTCTTTTACGTTTCGAACCTACGCTCTTTGACAGAAAGGATTAAGAAGGAAAAAAACGGAGAGAGAATGAAAAAACAAAAAAAAAACGGAGAGCGAAAAAGTGCAGAGTTCAACGGTCAAACACGACGAGATGACCGGAGAAAAAGAGGCTGAATGAATGAAGGATGATAACAATAATAACGATAACGGTGACTCCCCAACGAACTAAGGTGCGCAAGTGCGTGTATATGTGAGAATAGTGTATGGGAGTGGGTATGCGTGAATGGAGGTGAGTGTGTGAGTAGGTATGTGTGATTGAGCGTATGGACGAGTGTATATGTGTGAGCTTGTGTATGGACGTGTGTATGTAGGAGGCTAACGTGTGTATGTATATGTAATATGTATGTATGTATGCATGCATGTATGTATGTATGTATGGAGGTATGTATGTATGGAGGTATGTATGTATGGAGGTATGTAAGCATGTATGCATGTATGTATGCATGTATGTATTATGTATGTATGTGTGTGTATGTATGTATGTATGTATGTATGTATGTATGTATGTATGTATGTATGTATGTATGTATGATGTACGAATTATGTATTGACTTTTCTAAAGAGAAATGGATTTATGTTCCAAGATAAGTTTATTATATTAAGGAGTGATTTGGGGGTAAATCGAATGCTATATAGTTACTGATTGATTGATCCCAGTTCCTATTGAGCCATCTCCTTTTATTTCCAAGTATTATGTATCTTGGACAATTTCCTACTATCTGATTATCAGCTTTGATGTGATGGTGGCTTGTCTGTAATTTCTCCTTGGTCTAGCTGGAAGAGGTTCGTTTGTTACCTCGTGATATAAAGCTATATGTAAATGTGAGTGTTGTTGAAACGGCAATAATTTGCCGTTGCTAAGGCGGCAGACTTACAGAATTGTTAACATGCCGGACAATTTTCTTAGCGGCATATCGTCCATCTTTACGTTCTGAGTTCAAATTCGGCCAAGGTCGACTTTGTCTTTCATGCTTTCGGGGTCAATAAAATAAGTACCCGTCGAGCAGTGGGGTGGGGGGAGGGTCGATATTATTAAGTTACTTCCTCATCCGAAATAGCTGTTCTTGTACCAAAATTTGAAACCAATACCTTGTTGTTATTGTTGTAATCGTCGTCGTCGTCGTTGTTGTTTAGTCCCAGGTTCTTGCTATTCCGACACACCTACGATCAAAGGTATTCCAACTCTGACTGTTCTAGATTTTCATGCATGTTTTTATCTCAGACTGCATTAGCCAATATGTTCGACCTATATATTTTTAAAAAATAAAGTGAGATGTCAGTGAGATTTAACTACTACTTCTAGTAGGTCAAAAAGCAACTTAGAGGTCCCTTCTTTGGCTTGACTTTAATGCATAAATTTGAGTGCAGGTGTTTAAGGAGGGAATGAAAACGTAGGTGTCCCCATAACATCGAGTTGCTCTATAAATTAATAGAGGTGTTTC
Organism: Octopus sinensis; assembly: GCF_006345805.1. Taxonomy (NCBI): domain Eukaryota; kingdom Metazoa; phylum Mollusca; class Cephalopoda; order Octopoda; family Octopodidae; genus Octopus; species Octopus sinensis. The sequence continues at coordinate 24,543 of NW_021832635.1, read as the reverse complement.
CTTGTACTTTAAAGACAGATAAACTAATCCCTAATTAGTTAACTGGCAACTGGAAATTAGTTAATTGGTAACTGGAAATTTACGGTACAAGAAACTGAAATGTCCCCATGAAGAATTGAACCTGCATCGGAGGATCGTCTTCCCAAATGATTTCCGATCATTCCAACAACCACGAAGTGATATTAAGTGAAATTATGATGGCGAGCTGGCAGAACCGTTGGTATGCCGGGTTTAATACTTAGCAGAATTTCGTCCATCTTTACGTTCTGAGATCAAATTCCGCCGAGATCGACTTTGCTATTCATTCTTTGGGGCCGATAAAATAAGTGCCAATCAAGTTCTGGGGGTCGATGTAATTGAGTAAAACACTCATCCGAAATTACTGGCCTAGTGCCAAAATTTGAGACCGATATTAAGCGAAATTAAAAAGTATCATTCTTTAAGTGTGATGAGAAGCGGGAAGACAAATGACAAATGCATTAGGAGCACTCCGTCGGTTACGACGATGAGGGTCCCAGCTAATACGATCAACGGAACAGCCTGCTCGTGGAATTAACGTGCAAGTGGCTGAACAGTCCACTGACACGTGTACCCTGAACGTAGTTCTCAGGGAGATTCAGCGTGACACAGAGTGTGACAAGGCTGGCCCTTTGAAATACAGGTACAACAGAAACAAGAAGAAAGAGTGAGAGAAAGTTGTGGTGAAAGAGTACAGCAGGGATCACCACAATCCCCTGCCGGAGCCTCGTGGAGCTTTAGGTGTTTTCGCTCAATAAACACTCACAATGCCCGGTCTGGGAATCGAAACCACTGGGCTATTGCGCCTCCAAGACAAATGCATTAGATAGTTTGAAGAAGTGAGATGTGTGGAAGTAGCCTGAGTGAAATAAAACGGCTGAGATAGAAAGAAGAAATACCATTATAATAACTATTTCTTTACTACCCACAAGGGGCTAAACACAGGGAGGACAAACAAGGACAGACAAATGGATTAAGTCGATTCTATCGACCCCAGTGTGTAACTGGTACTTATTTAATCGATCCAGAAAGGCTGAAAGGCAAAGTCGACCTCGGCGGAATTTGAACTCAGAACGTAAAGACAGACGAAATACAGCTAAACATTTCGCCCGGCGTGCTAGGCGATTATCTGCAAGGACGACAATACCTAGTGGACGTTACTGAATGTTCTCTTAGATGGGAGCAGTTACGAAGAAGCACCATATCGGAAATGATAATTATATCTTATTGTAGGGCAGTGAAAACAGGTAAAAAGCTGAACAGCAAAAGCCAAATTCATACATTTAGACAAAACTTGCTCTAAGGATAGGAAGTGTGAAGTGTGCCTGAAAATTTTAAATTTAGATTGAAAGTTCTATGTTTTTAAATATGTTTATTTGTGGAAGTTTTCAATGGCGTTTTTTTATACAGTTGTTGAAACTATTTAAATGATATAAAGTTTAAGTTTTGATATTAAAAGATATCCTAATTATTTATGCTTCGCTAAAGAATACGTTGACTGCTATATATTCCTTGGTTATTTGATGTTTGATAATACACTTGTGAATCGGGGAAATGTAAGAAAATGTTTGTAGTTTATAACTGACAGAAGAAAAAAAAGGTATAAAAGCGTAGACAGTATTGCGAATCTAAGTTTAAACCATTCGTTACTATTCCAGAGTAGTAATGAATATGTATGTTAAGGCGTTACTGAAAAGAAATCACCAAGCCAAAAGAGCAAGGGTATTTAGATCAGAAAATAGATGCAGGCGTCTGTACGGCATAACTTTGAGGGAATAATAGTCAAATAATTCAGACTTAGTTCTATTCACAACATTCCCAACCTTTGAAGCCAATAGATTTGATCACCCATTCATGTGTGCCTCCAAACTAAACTAAATAAAGAAGCAAATAACATTAAAAGTAAAGCAGCTGGCTCAATTTATTGCACTTGTCTGAGCGATAAATAAATATTTATCTTTTATATGTTATCCTATTGCAGATCGTATTTATGTTTAGTAAAAGTAAAACTAAAAATTTTTTAAA
>NW_021832635.1:5000-12500 GCF_006345805.1 Octopus sinensis | reverse complement strand
AGTGGACGGCCATCATCATGTATGTATGTATGTATATTTATGTCTATCTATCAATCTATCTATCTATCTATCTATTTATCTATCTACCTACCTATCTATGTATCTATGTATGTGCGTATGCAAAAAAGTCTCGGAACAGAACGAACCAACGGGATAGTTGAAGAATACAGTATATATAATGCGAGTGGAATACCAACAGACGGATAAGGAAAGAAAGGGTTTAACCTTTCGAGTTTCAAAGAAAAGTAAGAAAGGAACAGGGTTACGAGTGAATTAATGTAGCATGGAGTGAAATGAGCGGCGAAGAGAAGAGTGTGGAAAAATAATAATGTTTCACATCCAAGAGTTAATCAAGGGAGATAATAGGTGAGTGAATACTTCTGACGTAAACAGGTTTTAAGTCTAGTTGAGTGTGGGTGAGCGATTGAGTAGGCGTTGACGTAAATGAGTGTGTGAGTGCGGACGCGGGCGCGTCGTGCATGCGTGCAAACGGATGAGGGCGAGTTATATCTATGTGAGGAAAGTGTGAGAGAGTGCAGAGGTGTATTCAATGCGTTTGCAGAGGTATGTGTGTGGTATGAGTGGTGTGTGTAATGAATGGAAACATGGTGGTGTATAAATACAGCTGTTGTAACTGGAAAATCTTGGTGCACGAATGTGTCGATGTTATGTGTCGAAAAATAGGTGCGGAATAAGGTTCCTTACTGCGTTGTGTAGTGGACGGAAGCGAAGCGAGGTGGTGTGTACAAGCGGCGAATGGGAATGAGGCAGTGTTTGTATATAACTTATAAATGCAACATCTCGGCGTGCGAGTATGTGTATGCGAGAGTGTAGGCGTGCAACGTGTGCGTATGTGTGTGTGTCTGTGTGTGTGTGTGTGGTCGTATGTAAATAACGGAAGGTAAATCGGTTGTTTATCGTATATGGATATGCTGTTCCATAACGGAAAATAGAATATTTGCATTGTAACTGATATGTGGGGAAAATTGTGAACTGGGACAATTCTGGGGACAAAAGGGTGTAGAGAAAATAGAATTTTAGTCAAACAAGAGAAAGTGGTGGACTACAAATGACTTGGTACTGTGAACCAGGACACCGTCCCAAAGTTGTTCGGTTCGTTAACTCTCGGACAAGTCTCACCTGCATGCAATTAACCGCAGAGTCAGCAATTAATGTTGGAAATCTTGGTTCACGATGGTATGGCTGGGCTGGTCTGGGCTGGTCTGGGCTGGTCTGTGATGACCATCCATACATAACTGGATTATACTGACATACGCTAGTATAACACGTATACCAATAACTATACATCCTTAGATAAATATGCTTAAAAAGCAAGTGCAAGATGGTTGGTAACTTTCTGTCATAGGATTTATAACAGTAGACCAATACATAAGTCTCATAGCAAAAGCAAGATATGTTCTTAAAGTTGCTCTCTATACACCATACGTAAATATTCATGACTTGACGTTTTTAATTTGAGTTCAAAATTTTGTCTTTATAAAGCAATACGGAAAATATCTCTGTATGATAATACACGTGCGTGTGCAGAGAGAGATAGACAGACAGATAGAGAAACAGACAGATGGGTGGATGGATGGATGGACAGATGGACAGAAAAAAAAAGAAAATGATGTTACAGTTGTCTATGTATTCATTCATAAGTCGGGTGTGGTTCCATTGGTGTAGAAATAAGATAAAGTGATTGAAACAACTGTACCTTTTTATGCAAAATGTGATATATCTTGAAAAATACACGTGGTTGCGAAAACAGTCTATTGTCCACTGTTGGCTAAGATAAGTTATAGTTGGGACATTTATTTGAGAAGAAAAGTAAAACAAATGTCTTTTGTTACTTCTTTATCAAATAACTGTGCTAGTCTTGTGTCAATTTGATATGGCTCGAATTTTACTAAAAAAAGAAAAGAAAAGAAAAAGTAATTATAATAATTTCAAATTTTGGCTCAATTTTGGAGTTTGGGCGAGGGGCTAAGTCGATTACATCGATCCCCAGTATACAACTGGTACTTATTTCATCGACCCCGGAAGGACGAAAGGCGAAGTTGGCCCGGCGGCATTCGAATACGAGCATTAAGACAGACGAAATGCCGCTAAAAATTTTAGCCCGGCGCTCTTACGTTTCTGCTTTGTGATCGTCAGTCAGTTCAGCCTCTGTACGTTTATGCATCGGGCAGTACTTCCCACCCGGTGCTTTCGATCAGTTGCGTACTCTATGCTTTCACAAAGCCAAATAACCGCCTTCAAACCCGTCTTCATGCACAAGTCGGCACCTTATAGAGCCCGTAGTCTTCCTCGTCTTCTCTTTCTTCGAATTAGTGTTCATCTGAATGCTATTCTTACATACCGTTAATCTAGCTGCCGCAAAAACACGAGCCGTCACTTGCATTCTCCGTTCATGCACGGAAAATATTTCAGTACACGAAGAATTTACTTGGTATGAAATTTATATTTTTAATTTTTTAATCTTTTAATCTTTTACTTGTTTCAGTCATTAGATTGTGGCCATGCTGGGACACCACCTTGAAGAATTTTAGTCGAACGAGTTGACTCCAGCACATTTTGCTTTTTAAGCATGAAACTTACTTTATCAGTCTCTTTTGCAGTGTTGCTATGTCATGATGATGTAAACACAGTAAACACTGATTGTCAAGAGGTGGTGGGACACTCACGCACAGGCATACACACACACATATAATTATATATATATATATACATACCTACATACAACACATATATATATACATAGCTACATACATACACATATATAATATAATATATATATATAGATATATATACATATATATGTATATATATGTATATATATATATATATATATATATATATATATATATGATATAATATATATATAATATAATATAATATAATATAATATAATATAGGACAAGAACGCAAAAAATCGGATAGCTAGGTGATACAAAAAGGGACAACAAAACATCCAGATAGACAATACAAAGAAAACAAGGACGAGTCATTCGAAGCCCTCTATTCTCAGTCAAGCACCAGATTATCCTCGCAATTTCGGCTGATATATATATATATATATATATATATACAATACACACACACATATATATATGTATATATGCATATATATTTATATATATACATATCAATGATAATATGATAATAAGGATTATTACGAGGTAACATAGCATTAACACAAATCTACACACAAGGATTTTGGGCCTGCCCGAGACTATAACAGAAAGCATTTGCCCAATTTGGAACCATGAAGCTGGGAAACAAACTTCTTACCACACAGCCACGTTTACCTCCATTCGTTTTCATTGTTTATCTCCACCCTTATTTCTGTTAACAAATATTCACATATATATATATACGTATATTTGTATAAACGTATTCCACTTCTTAATAAATTTTCAACTTTATCATTTAAAAAAGATACTTGTCTTATTTACTTATGTCAAATGTTTTGACTATAGTCAAGTAGACATATAGTCAAATGTTTTTGAGTATATTTGATTATATTTACCTATATTTTCTTTTAATTTATTCTTTTTTTTTTCTTTTTGCTTTCTAGGAAGATTTGGCTGTTGAAGTTAAAACTATTACTAAGGGTGATGGACTACAGCAACCGCTGACCGCTTTCGATGAAACTTCACCATCCAGTTTAGAAACGGTTGACGGTGGCTATCCAACAAGATCTTACAAGCAGACAGCTCCATCTCCGAAGAGAGTAAGAATCGCACCGACGATGCAAGTGAACGACGGGCACGGTAAAGAACGTACATTACCCACAATTGTGGTACCTCAAGACGGAAAAGACAAATTTGGTTCGGGTTCGACTTCGGGTTCGGCTTCTAGTGCTAGTGCTGGCGCAGGTGTTGGTGGTGGTGCTGGTGCTGGTGCTGGTAGTGTTGGTGTTGCTGGCGGTGCTGGTGGTGCTGGTATTGCTAGTGGTGCTGGTGCTGGGGTTGCTGGCGGTGCTGGTTCGAATACCATGCCAACAGGCTATCAGCATTACCATTATCAACCAACGCAAATCAAGGGCCATCCGAAATCTTCTCCAAAAGAAGAACATGTCGGCCGAGCAGTTAGCTCTGACTACGAGCCAGTCCAGAATCTTCCAGAAGCCACTGCCACGGGTAGCATGAGTACCGGCGGTGTTATGGCGGGTGGTGAAAGTGGTGCCAGTTTTAGGAGCGCAAGTGGTAGTCCTGGTGTCGCTACTGTGGGAGGAAGCGGTGTGGCTGTGGCCGCAGGTGGCGGTGGTACCAGTGTTAGCAGTAGTGGTGGTGGTGGTGATGGTGGAGTAATTATTAGTGGTGGCGGCGGTGGTGTAGCTGTTAGTGGAGAAGGATCGGATGTATCGTCAACGCTTCAATCGCAGCAACAACATCATTATCAACAACAACAACAACAACAGCAACAGCAGCAGTACTCGACCCAAAGCAGTTTCTCGTCTTCCTCTGCTGGTCAAGCTTCCGCTGACCAGTCGATGCAAAGGCATTTCCAGGCACCATCTTCTCACGTACCGGCCAGTGGATATGCCACAGCTCCTCGTTCGCTCCACCAGTATCATCCAAGCGAGCCTGTAGCCGGCGGTAATTTGGCCGCGTCTTCCGGCGCCGTCAGCAGCAGCAAGTACGCGACCACCTCGAGACACCATGCCGCCGATTCGTCTTTGGCTCGGAACCAGCAATACCAACAGCTGTTGCAGCAGCAGCAAGAGCAACAGCAGCAACTGCAGCAACAACAGCTGCAACAGCAGCAACAACAATTTCTACAACGCCAGCAGGAACTGATGCAAAAGCAGCAACAGCAGTCGCAGCAGGAACTGATGCAAAAGCAGCAACAGCAGTCGCAGCAGAAGCACATGCAATTTCAGCAGCAAATGCAGATCCAGCAGCAGCAACTGGAGCAGCAACTTCGTCAGCAAAAACAACAACAGCAGCAACAATTGTTACTCCAACAACAGCAGCAGCAACAAGAACTGATGTTGCAACAGCAGCAGCAGCAGCAGCAGCAGCAGCAACAACAACAAAAACAGCAACAATTGCAACAATCGCAACAATTGCAACAATCGCAACAATTTCGATCGGCCATTGACGAATCGATGCGCTCGACTCCCACACCTACTTTAGAGCGAACCCCTTTGCTTCAAGCTCAAGGTCAACTGGGTGGTGTTTCACCGATTCAGAAACCGGCCGGTTACAACGTGACGTCATCGACCGTGGTGCGTTCGACGACCTCCAGCCAGCACGAAGACGACGATTACGACGAAGCCGACGGTATCTCTGCAATTGGTTCCTACCCGAGGCGTCAGTGGCTGCAGGATATGGACAACCCACCAGAACCGGCACCGCTCCAGTATCCGTCGGCCAAGCGGCCCATGACTTTCCAACCAACTAGTTCTTCGAAGGTTAGCATTTACGACAATGTTAACATACCTTTCATTGACGGTCAGTGAGTAAAGGGTGGGGGAGGTGATTGAGGGTGGGGAATTGAGTGTAGTGATGGTGGTAGTGGTGGTAGTGGTGGTGGTGGTAAGAGTGGCAGTAATATTGTTGGCGGTGATGATGTTGATGGCGGCGATTGTAGTAATAGTGATTGCCTACGTAGTGGAGATGGTAATGGAGGCACTGATGGTGGTGATGACGATGGCGATGGTGAAGGTGATGGTCTATGTAGTAGTGGTGTTAGTGGTGAAAAATGAACGATTGTGGTGGTAGCAGTGGTGGTATCGACTGGAGTGGTGGGGAGGAGGAAGCAGTCGGATGGTAGTGACTGGTGATGGGGGGGGGGGGAGATTTCGATAGATGGCAGAGACGGTGGGGTGGAACTGTAGCAAAAATAGAGTTGTATAATGGATTTGTAGTGTTAAATATGAATGGTAAGGATAGTAGAAGTGGTAGTGGATTTTGCAACGGATAAAGGTTAATATAGGACGGCAGCACTGTAAAAAATTCTGGTCGGGTGGAATGAAGGTAGTATTATTGGCAGACGGGGGTGGATCATTTCGGTTTCAAGACATGTTTTATTAATTAGGTATAAATGATAAAATGAAAAAAAATATTCATTTATTATAAAACGGTTTCAATCCAACATGGTGGAAGCTGATATCCATATGATGATGGCGATGCCGGCGGCATGTCGAATTTAACTGATAATCCAAACAAGCGAACGGATTCAATTACAAGAGGAACAGAAATATTTATTGGACCTCAATTTAAGACAAAAGAGAATAAATAAAGTGTTTACACCAAGGAACATACGATGAAAGTAAATTTTACCTGATGACGCAAAGCAAACTTTAAAAAAAATAATGTGACGTTATCTGTTTTAATCATTTGGCCATCTCAACTACATCATTATGCAAGATATCGAGATATACTCCTTGCAAAAGAACCGAGGCGGTCATAGTTGGAATACCTCTCGATCATGGATCTTGTAGTTCTGGTTTCAATTAGAGGTAAAGAAGACCAGCAGTGGCCCTCAATGGTGATACACAACCTGATGGGAAAAGTAGTACATACTCAAATTTACGCACTGCTACCGTCTTTTGCAGAATGAAAGTGACTGTTTGGGACTTGTGTCTTTCATAGCAAAAAATGTTAGATAAGCCGAATGGAAACAGAATTATATATTTAAAACAAAAAGCAAAAAGAGAGAGAGAAACAAAACAATTTTTCGGGAAGTTAAAGTATGAAACAAGAGATCAAAATGGACTCCCCCCACACACATTCACGTGCACAATATTAAACAAGAGAAAGGAAAGAATAATTAAGCATGACAGAAGAACTGGAATGGAAAAGCATGAGTGAAACGAAAAAGCAGGTCATACGAGGGAGGAAGAGAAATATATAATAAAAGAATGTTTAAATTGATCTTTTGTTTACAGTATATTGTCTCAATGGTACGTTGTTCTGCAGAATATATCTATATATTTTCAGCTAACAACACTACATTATGTAAACACAGATGCATTTAGTTACATATGTATATACATACAGATGTCCGTGTGTGTGTGTGTGTGTGTGTGTGTGTGCGTGTATAATAGAAAATGAGATAACAAAGCCAAGGCTGTGAGTTTTCAGGCCATTTATAAAGAAAAAGATAAAGTCTTACGGCTGTTTCTGTAAGAATATATCTATAACTTTTTCCTTATAAATGTCCTGAAAATTCCTCACAGCCTTAGCCTTGTCACCTCATTTTGTCTAAGATATATATATATAAACAATTCATAATTAAGGGCAAAAGAAAAAATTTCTAATGCCAGATATGCCGAAAAATTGGACATATTGTCCATTAACCATATAATTTTTTCACAATATGGACGCTACTTTGTGAAAAAATTATATGGTTAATTTTTCGGCATATCTGGCATTAGAAATTTTTCTTTTGCCCTTAATTATGAATTGTTTATAAATTTAACCTTTAAAGGTATTTTTTGATATGCTGGCCATTGATAAAGTTTTTTGGGGAAATAAATGTTTTTTT
>NW_021832634.1:17500-29386 GCF_006345805.1 Octopus sinensis | reverse complement strand
AAAAACAGTTGACTCTACAAGATAAACTAATTACTGCTGTCGTTTTTTTGAAGCCCTGGCCATTGTTGTTGCAAATATTCTTGTTGTTGTTCGTAATGGTATTGTTATCATTAGTTTTTCTTTCATGTTCTTGTGTTGTATGTTTTGGTAATGTTAGTGAGGCGTGGTGCAAGAAGTGTGAGTGGCAGCGAGAGGAGGTTTAGCACCGGATAAAGTCAGTCAGTCAGTCAGTCAGTTCAACAGGCGTCTGAGCGTCTGAAAGTAGTCGCTCTGTTGAGGAACTGTAAACTGAGAAATTACGGGATGGGACACTCCCATTTCAATTCCGACTGTTGCTGCTACTGCTGCTGCTGCTGCTGTTGCTGCTGTCGTATGTATGCGCGCGTGTGCGCGTGTATGTGTGTGTGTATATGTATGTGTGTCTGTGTGTATGTATTTTTAATTGATAATGGAAAGAACTTTAAGTATTCGCGTATTTCAAAAACCTGCGATAGGAAATAAAATTTTAAAAAAACCCGTAAAACATAATAGAAAAAGAAAGTTGTACCAACATACTTACATATATATGTATGTATATAAGTATGTATGTATGTACGTATGTATGTATGTATATATGTATGTATGTATGTATGTATGTATGTATGTATGTATGCATGTATGTATGTATGTACGTATGTATGTATGTATGTATGTATGTATGTATGTATGTATGTATGTATGTATGTATGTAACAGTTAAGCTTCGTGCAATGGCCATACTCGATAACGAGGGGGCAGCCATAATAATAATAATAATGTATGTATGTATATAGTATGTATGTATGTATGTATGTATGTATGTATGTATGTATGTATGTATGTATGTATGTATGTATGTATCTATCTATCTATCTGTGCAAGCGTGGCTGTGTGGAGAGAAGCTTGCTTCCCAACCATTGTTCTGGGTTCAGTCCCTCTGCGTGGCATCTGGGGCAAGTGTCTTCTAGCATAGCATGTTAAGTTGATTCTTCACACCACAAGATTTACCTTACCCGCGTGTTTTGTCTTGATTAAAATTTATAATTATCAATTAGAATTTTATTATAGATATTTTTCGTCAATTGTCTTAATATTTTACATATTTTTCATATATAGCAAAAGTCGTTTGCGATGTTTATACCGTTTCTTGGCATTATGAAGGCGAATGGAATATGTGAACTTAGTACTGATAATTTGAGATTATTTTTGAATTCTGCATGCAAAAACATATAAGGAACGGGTTTTCTTTTTCTTGGGACACATTCTTTGTTGACCAGTGTTATTCTTATCGTAGTTTACAAATCCAAGCATGAAAAGGTTACTCAACTTCGAAGTCCTTGAGAAAGACGCCCCCTTTTCACAGACACACACACACGCACACACACACGCACACACACACGCGCACAGACACACACATGTACTTAGGTATTAATGATGTACACAAAAACATGACAGGAAATCGTAATACTGAAATACGCATAAAGTAAATACATGCAGACAAATATATTAATATAACAAATTTTTAAAAAAATAAAAAATCCTACCATCAATGAAGAGACAAAAGAAACAGTGAGATGATATTTATTGATTTTATTAGGTATTTCAGTATATTTAGAAACCTACAATGAAGAGGTCATTTCACAGACGCTAAACTATAAATTTCACAGGGTACAACCTTAAAGTTGACTACGCTCCGCTAAACGCAGAAAATTTCTCTCTCGCTATTGGCTAAAAATATATAGTTTTTCGAAACCTCTGTAACTTTTTTCTCCAGTCATTTTTCTCCACAGGATAATACCTTCATAACAATTAGACTGGAAAACTATATTTTTATATCCGATTTTCAGATTTTAACTGTCTTTTAAAAAACTGCATATTTTGCAAATAAAAAAGCAAGATCCTATATATGTATATATGTATATATATATATATATATATATATATATATCAATCAAGAGAAATTTTTTCGCCACGAGCGGTCCAGTGAGAAAGAAAAAAATAGTCAACAGACTATATATAATATACATTCAACAATATTAAGGAATGGCCTTGATAGGCCATTCGACCCACTAGAAGAGCAGCTAAACTCAAACCGCTAAATAGTTGTAATTCAGAAATCAAAGGAAAATAAAAACATTTACCCTTATCATCTTTGGACTATGCATAGTTTCGACATAACATATGGCAAACCGATTTAATTAAATATATATATATATAATATATATATATATATATATATCAATCAAGAGAAATTTTTTCGCCACGAGCGGTCCAGTGAGAAAGAAAAAAATAGTCAACAGACTATATATAATATACATTCAACAATATTAAGGAATGGCCTTGATAGGCCATTCGACCCACTAGAAAGAGCAGCTAAACTCAAACCGCTAAATAGTTGTAATTCAGAAATCAAAGGAAAATAAAAACATTTACCCTTATCATCTTTGGACTATGCATAGTTTCGACATACATATTGGCAAACCGATTTAATTAAATATATATATATATATATATATATTATATATCGTTTATCTTTTACTTGTTTCAGTCATTAGACTGCGGCCATGACGGGGCACCTCCTTGAGCAATTTCTAATCGAATGAATCGATCCCAGTATCTTTATTTCATTTCTTTTATTAACCAGGTACTTGTTGCATCGGTTTATTTTGCCGAACCACTCAGTTATGAGGTCGTAAACACACCAGCACTAGTTGTCAAGCGGTGGACAAACACACACACACGCAGGCACGCGCGCACACACACACACACACACAGACACCGAACATATAGTTGATGTAAATATTTAATAACGGGTTGACTCAGCCCCACATGGTTTAAAGTTTCTTAAGCGTACAAAACGTTCACATTATCAAAAATATGAAATCCAAATGGAGAAAACTTAAAATACAGTTTAAAATGTCTTTGCCGTATGGATATTTAGGGCACTTTAGATGTGTTTGTAATTTAGCGACACCGATTCTGTGTTTCATTACATTGTAAGCAACAAGGTGTTCACTTGGCGTTTTGTAGTGTGTGACATTTCAGCCGAAACAGTTTGCATGCGAAGAAGTAACCATGTGGAATGCTTCGTCAGGCACCTACTTCATATATAACGCTTAAAGACCTTAATCCTAACTTCCTTTCAATCGTATATGTAAGTTAATCAACTCCCCTAAGCATGTTCTTGATGCTATCAATTTTGGTATCAGAAGAGCAGAGTGGATTCAATGCAGTTCAGCTTCGTTGTAATCGGCTGCTTCCGCGATATCAAGAATAAAACAGCCGGAAAATTCATTTGGTTCGACATCGTAGATTTCTGTCCTTCGATATCGAAATCCACCCGAAACACTCGCATGCACATGTATACAAGAACCTTCGTATCATCTTTTCTGAGAAACAGTGAAATCACTGAGAATAAATTACTTAAAGTCATGGTATTGAATTTGAGTATGTCTTATTAAAACAGTTCTTGTGTTTATTCACCCTTAAGCGAATAACCGTAAGATAGTTGCAGTCAACATAATTAGTTGAGGTAGTTTTTGTTAACAGGTTGACTCAGCTTCACATTAAAAAAAATTTCTTGGGGTAGATGTTCATCTTTATCCTCAGATGCATGGATGCAGAATAATGAGTGTAAGAACAATATAAAGATGGCTTCTAAGTGAGCAAATGATGGGTGTCGCTTGTTATTTTAGGTCACGTGAATAGTTTGGTAAAACAATGGTGTCAGATACTTTCTATTTATGCTTTCGTATGGTAGATGAAGCAGTTTATAGGCGTCGGAGTCGGCGTTTTGTAAAGGTTTGTGAATTCAGTGACGTCTGTCTCTGTCTGTCTGTCTGTCTGTCTGTCTGTCTGTATGTATGTATGTATGTATGTATGTATGTATGTATGCTTGTATTTATGTATGCATGTATATATAAGAATTTTTTGCGTAATAAGATAAAAATCCAAGGCTGTATAGATATTAGAACATTTATAGATAGGTATTTCTAGGATATTAATTAAAAATATCCCTTCATCGGAGATGGTGTGAGAGGATGTTTGATTTTTGTCCAGTTATAATAAAAACAGTTTTACACTAATCTGAAGGGTTATTCTATATTTTCGTAGAGTACAAGCTTATTATTTTTATACAAGAATGTTGTTGACAGTGACTTCGAGGTTTCGGCCAGCCAAGCCATCGTGGGACATTGATACATACATACATACATACATACATACATACATACATACATACATACATACATACGGCATGCGGTCCCGTCCATATATATATATATATATATATATATATATATGTATATATATATATATATATATATATATAATGTATATATATATTGTGTGTATATATATGTATATATATTATATATATGTTCAAAAATGCAGTTATATTGATAGTATGATTCTTCGTCCAACAATTACTGGCCATCTTATATGAACACCCAACAATGGGACACTGCTTTCACATCTGGACTGTTTTTGCTGTTGCAGACACAGCCATCCTAGACTTCATCCATTTACTTTGAACGTTATCTGAGTCTTTACAAAAACATATTTACATATGGGTTTTAGACTAGTTTGAAAGCTCTACGATGGTGCACTGACCACCCACGCACAAAACATCCCGTCACAGATTTACACAATCAGAACCGTATCTAAAAATAGTCTTTCTTCCACTAACTAAATATAATACCAATATAGTCCTGACTGTAATTAAACGTACACACAGAGTCATAATCAAGCTGTGAAATTAAGACCCGTAGTATGATTGTAAGGATTTTCGGTAAATTGAAATCAAGACCGAAACCTCCACATTTGTTCCACGTCAGTAATTTACGACTATACGCATATTAATTAAACACCGAAACGTTAAATAGTACTGTAAGAAGAAATATATGGTCTTAGCTGACGCTGCATATATAATTAAATTGTGAGCTATTATACGATACATTTTAATTAGTTAATACGCATGCAATATTGGTTGAAATCTTTGCTGTACTCAGAAGTACATTACGCCGCCTAGAATACATATTAAATTAAGGTCACAGAGTGTTGCAAAGCCGAGATGACTCTAAGCGGAAGCATGGTGTGGGCTTCATCGTCAAAAACAACAGCAACTGAGTAAATTCATTCAAAAATGCCATTCTCTTGAAAGTTAAACCGAAACAGGATTTCAAAAAGTTTTAGAACGCCCAGATCACTATATACTTGCAAAAAGTATGTTGAAATGGTTTATTTTCGATCAGATATCCATATTAGGATAATTTCTTTTTAGTTATACCCTAGAAAATATAGAAAACATTGAAAATTTCACATTTGGTTTTTGTCACACACGTCACATCAGGTATATAAGAATTGTGACCACAGACATTTTTGCCCGGTAAAGTAATTAGCAATTTTTGAAATCTCAAGATCTGTAAAAATAAATGCCTTGAGTCTTTTATGCTTGCTCTAGAGATATTCAGAGGAATTTGCGATTAACATTTTCAGGTGAAAGAAGTATTTTTCTGCAATGTTTCGTGTTTCACACTTTGGATACTTTTCCAAAGAATTCAACATATACTCCAGCTAAAATTTCATGTTTAATACTTGCCCGAATAGGTAAACTTTACTATGAAAAAGGAACCAATACATTCGTTTAAGATTTACCGAATTATAACGTGTATAAGGAACTATCGTGTATAAGGTAGTCCCTAATTTTGGGGGCTTAACATTTGGAAAAAAGGGTCTGTAAGGGATTATAATACTATCCATGTATAAGAAACTCCTATAGGCGCAGGAGTGGCTGTGTGGTGAGTAGCTTGCTTACCAACCACATGGTTCCGGGTTCAGTCCCACTACGTGGCATCTTGGGCAAGTGTCTTCTACTATAGCTTCGGGCCGACCAAAGCCTTGTGAGTGGATTTGGTAGACGGAAACTGAAAGAAGCCCGTCGTATATATGTATACGTATATACATATATGTGTATGTGTGTTTGTTCCCTCAACATCGCTTGACAACCGATGCTGGTGTGTTTACATCCCCGTCACTTAGCGGTTCGGCAAAAGCGACCGATAGAATAAGTACTAGGCTTACAAAGAATAAGTCCTGGAGTCGATTTGCTCCACTAAAGGCGGTGCTCCAGCATGTCCGCAGTCAAATGACTGAAGCAAATAAAAGAATAATAGAGTATAGAGTATATTTTTAAACCTAATTTTTGACAAAAAAGGGTTCCTTATACATCTTAAAATACGGCACATCGTAGGTATTTTGTAATTTGTGTCTTTGACTGTTGCGTACGTCTCGCGAGATTGACTCATTAGCTGCACAAACAATATATCTAACAGGCTCACCAACATACGTGTTACTGTAAAACCGCAAGGTATTACCGTATGTCTGACCGTAATCCAAGTCTGTGCTCCAACATTTGTCATGATAATGATGCAGTTGAGGGATTTTATGAAGATCTAGAGAAAACCATCGAAACAGCTCCAAAGAAAGGGGTCGTCATTGTCTCGGGAGACTGGGATGGCCGGATAATCCCGGATGCATAGAGGAGCAGTGGGCAGGAACAGTGAAGTGTTTTTGGGGATTGGAAAAAGAAAGTATCGTGATGTGTGAGTTTTAGAAATTGCCAGCTGCTATGAAAGGTAGCCTTGACCTTGCTGGAAAGCCGGAGCAAACGTTGTAAGGTGTCTTGTTTCATCACCAAGGAAATTAGACAACTCGGCATCTTGATTGTATGTATGTCATTATTCAGTTTATTTCAAGATTTCTGGCCAGAGAGAAAGAACCGGTTTCAAACCTAGATTCAAGGCTCCTTCATTGAAATTTCACCATCAACAACAGGGTAATTTGTGTATGTATGTATGTATGTATGTATGTATGTATGTATGTATCTATCTATCTATCTTTCTATGTATACGTGCAGATTTGTATGCTTTGTTTTATGTATGCATTCTCATGCATATAGTTACATATCTAGACACGCTCATATATATTTAAATTATAAACTATTGGTAAGTTTTACATGCATGCATGCATGTATGTGTGTCTGCGTGCCTGTGTCCGTGTGTGTATGTATGTATGAATGTATGTATGTATGTATGTATGTATGTATGTATGTATGTATGTATGTATGTATGTATGTATGTGTGTGTGTGTATGTATGTATGTATGTATGTATGTATGTATGATGTATGTATGTGTGTGTGGTGTGTATGTATGTATGGTATGTATGTATGTATGTATGTATGTATGTATGTATGTGTGTGTGTGTGTATGTATGTATAGTATGTATGTATGTATGTATGTATGTATGTATGTATGTGTGTGGTATGTATGGTATGTATGTATGTATGTATGTATGTATGTATGTATGTGTGTGTGTATGTATGTATGTATGTATGTATGTATGTATGTGTGTGTGTATGTATGTATGTAGTATGTATGATGTATGTATGTATGTATGTATGTATGTGTGTGTGTATGTATGTATGTATGTATTGTATGTATGTGTGTATGTATGTATGTATGTATGTATGTATGTATGTATGTGTGTGGTGTATGTATGTATGTATGTTGTATGTATGTATGTATGTATGTATGTATGTATGTATGTATGTATGTATGTGTGTGTGTGTGTATGTATGTATGTATGTATGTATGTATGTATATATGTGTGCGTGTGCATAATAACTGTGTACATTCACACAAAGAAATATATATAAAACACACATACACACACAAACACACACATATATACCTACATACATATGTATACGCGCTCACATACACATTTTAAGCATATGTATACGTGTGTATAGAAGAAGACGAAGAAGAGGAAGAAAGAGAAGTCGAAGAATAAGAATAATAATAATAATAATAATAATAATAATAATAATAATAATAATAATAAGAAGAAGAAGAAGAAGAAGAAGAAGAAGAAGATGTCGAAGAAAAAGAAAGAAGAAGAAATGTTCCACCAATATTTAACTTTCTCTGGACATTGTTAAACGTTCCCGTTGATTCTGTGTATCTTTCACAAACCAGTTATTTCTTGTTTATTTTCGAGTCTTGATAAATCTTATGTATTTCCACCACGACCACGACCACGACCACGACCACGACCACGACCACGACCACCACGACCACGACCACCGCCACCGCCACCACCATTATCATTATATCAACCGACCATCACCACCACTGCGATCATGATCGCTATCATCATAAATTACTTGTTTCGCCACCATCAGTAATACCTATGCCCTGCCCCCCCACCCGATTATCACCCCCTCTGCCAACATCAGTTCTATCACCGCCAGTTCCATTCTCACCCCTGTCCACCACCACCACCACCACCACCACACCATCAATCTTTCTGTTTGCACGCTGCTGTAGGGCCTTCCTTCAGCTCTGCGCTTGGTTTGCTCGTTGCTGGCAATGTTTGTCTAAACGTAAAACATATTGTAGCTGTAAGATGCTGCAACTCTCGCAGGAATCTACAGCAGGAAAGGTACATTCGACCTACAGACAGCAACAACAACAACAACAATAGCAATAACAAGAAGAACAGCAACATTAGCAGCTTCAACAACAACAACAACGACAACAACGACAACAACAACAATAACAAGAGCAACGGAAACAACAAACAGCTCACCGTCGCACCAAGTAACCTTCTGCTTTCCTGCCTTTCTATTTACTTTATCTGCTCCCACCACCACCACTATCAACCTCTGGCCTTCGACACCCAACTCCTTCCCCCAGGACCATTACACAAAGAAGCCTCAATGCAATCCCTTGATCAGCTAGAAATAACAGCCAAATTCAACCGCCAGCATCTTCGGTTACGGCCGAACCACAAAAGTTCCCCCATTTCCTCTTGGCTATGCTCTGTTGGCATAGATTTTTGTAGACCTTTCATCTGGTTTTCGCCAATCAGCTGTTATTTTGGACTTTAGTGTACTAGTCCCTGCTTTCTTTCTCAATCAGTGAAGTATTTTTTTGTTCTTTCAGCTTTTCTACTTCAATTCTTGTTATTCATTCGGAGAGCTAGATAGAGTGTGCCTAAGACTGCGATCATTATTGTTTCAAGACAGAAATATTTATTTCTTTATTGCCCACAGCGGGGTAAACATAGAGGGGACAAACGAGGACAGACAAAGGGCTTCAGTCGATTACATCGACCCCAAGCGTAACTGGTACTTATTTAATCGACCCCGAAAGGATGAAAGGCAAAGTCGATTTCGGCAGAATTTGAACTCAGAAGGTAACGCTAGACGAAATACCTATTTCTTTACTACCCCCAAGGGGCTAAACACAGAGAGGACAAACAAGGACAGACAAACGGATTAAGTCGATTATATCGACCCCAATGCGTAACTGGTACTTAATTTATCGACCCCGAAAGGATGAAAGGCAAAGTCGACCTCGGAGGAATTTGAACTCAGAACGTAACGGCAGACGAAATACGACTACGCATTTCGCCCGGAGTGCTAACGTTTCTGCCAGCTCGCCTAGACGAAATACCTATTTCTTTATTACCCACAAGGGGCTAAACATAGAGAGGACAAACAAGGACAGACATAGGTATTAAGTCGATTATATCGACCCCAGTGCGTAACTGGTACTTAATTTATCGACCCCGAAAGGATGAAAGACAAAGTCGACCGTGGCGGAATTTGAACTCAGAACGTAACGGCAGACGAAAAACGACTACGCATTTCGCCCGGCGTGCTAACGTCTCTGCCAGCTCGCCTAGACGAAATACCGCTAGGCGAAATATTATTGGCTGTTAAGATTCGATATTTTCACACCTGAATCTGAGCACATCTCTATGCAGACTTCTTATTAGTCGAAAAAACTTGCATAAATACGGGAATCACGATGTCACGGATATTATTTCAGTCGTAGACCAAATATTAGGAATTCACGGATCAAAGAAGCTATCCTCATTAGGCAACATAAACAAGTTTTCAATAACCGATAAGAAGTGAACGTAGCGCATTCGCTAATCTATCTCACGTCCTCCTCGCATACACACAGCCTTTTCCCCACATGATGGCAATAGATTTTCGAAAGATTCTTTACGCAACACAATGTACAACCCTACGATCTTCAGATTTTGACAACACATGGCCTAACCTCATCATTCACTCCTGGAATTGCATATAACATTTTCACCTGCAGTATGGCATTAAATATTTTTAACTGAACCTGTAAACTTAGAATGTATGTATATACGTAAGTACGTACGCACGTATGTATGTATGTATGTATGTATGTATGTATGTATGTATGTATGTATGTATGTATGTATGTATGTATTATTTATGTATGTATGTATGCATGCATGATCTATGTATGTATGCACATATATATATATACATACATACATATATTTTTCTCTCTAGTTTCAGCTCAAAGCTATATATATATATATATATAATATATATATATACGTAAATGCATATCTATCTATCTATCTATCTATCTATCTATCTATCTATCTATCTATCTATCTATCTATCTATCTATCTATCTATCTATCTATCTATCTATCTATCTATCTATCTATCTATCTATCTATCTATCTATCTATCTATCTATCTATCTATCTATCTATCTATCAGTTTTTCCTTACGAACAAAGAGCTCGCAGTTTGTGTTTTGTAGACATTTAAAGTTCATTTTAATTGGCTCTATACCCAGTAGTATAATTATAAAGTAAAGCATTATTTCTGAAGTCCTTTTCACAACCATTCACCCTTGAGATTTTATGAAGGCCTTACAGATTTTTAATCTTATCAGATACGATGATTAGTTGGAACGTATGAATTACAGAACTGAATTCCTTTAAAACACCGAGTTCAGCTATAATCTGATTCGCGCGAGTTGTTACATATCCTTTTGCTCCACTAATGATTGTTAAATTAGGTTCAAGGCCAGCAGTATTGAGGAGCAAGTCGGTGTTATCGATCTCCGGCACTTGATTGACAGCTATTTTAGTTTATCGACCTTGAAAGGCTGAAAGGCAAAGCTGACATCGGCGGGATATGAACTCCAAACTTAAAGAGCCGGAACAAATACCGCAAAGCATATTTTCCGAAACTCTCACAATTTTGCCGATTCACAGTAATTAATGGAATACTCTTTTACTCTGTTACTTGTTTCAGTCATTTGACTGCGGCCATGCTGGAGCACCGCCTTTTAATCGAGGAAATCGATCCCAGGACTTATTCTTTGTATGCCTAGTTTTTATTCTATCTATCGTGTTCTTTTGCCGAACTGCTAAGTCACGGGGATATAAACATTCCAACATCGGTTGTAAAGCGATGTTGGGAGGGAGGGGGAACCAACACAGACACACAAACATACACACACATATATATTACATATACATATATACGACGGGCTTCTTTTCAGTTTCCGTCTACCGAATTCACTCACAAGGCTTTGGTCGGCTCGAAGCTATAGTAGAAGACACTTGCCCAAGGTGCCACGCAGTGGAACTGAACCCGGAACCATGTGGTTGGTAAGCATGCTACTTACCGCACAGCTACTCCTACACCTAAATAGATAAAGTATATTTTGGAAAAAGGATTTGTAAAATTCTTATCGGTGTTGTCTGGTTACCTTCTGTCTTTGGAATTTTCTTCTACTACATTGACGTCAAGTGAGCAGCTGACTTCCACCAAACAGTTAGCATTATACAGAAATATTGTTGAATTTTGCTACAAGATTTGTCGGGGAGCAATCTGTTCGAAACATGAAATAAATACGTATAGCTTTTTTTAAGCCATACGTAAAGAAACGAGTGGAGACAAGTATGCATTTACTAAAGGTTTATTACTTTAAGTACAATAGGGATTAAGTCTTCA
>NW_021832634.1:0-12500 GCF_006345805.1 Octopus sinensis | reverse complement strand
AGCATGCCATCAAAGTGACACTGGGGTAAAATATACGAAGCCCAGTATACCCATCATGACTACCCGTCTGATAAGGGCACACCAGGCACATGCATCACAACCATATGTGCGCGAAATGGTGATCTCATATAAAGATAAACAGCACATGACCTTGCAGGTGAGCCCAGTTAGAATTTTCTTCAGATCGAGTAACCCATCCCGCTCAAAAGGTCCCTGAATAAGGGTTGTTTAAGGACGTTGAACGAAACACCCATGTTTCCAGAGGTGAATTATTCAAACCCCAAAGAATCCTTCTCAACACATGGCTATGATGCTCCCCCACTACTTCTGCTCGTGATCAGAGATGCACATATCGTCAGCACTAAGGGACATGCTCAACTGGTTACGGTCAAGCAACTGACAAGCAAATCTGTGGTATTGAGCAGAATATTTGCTGTAGCCCATCTTTTATACCAAGACAAAACAATGTACATGATAACACTTCCAATCAGTTAAGATCAGAAGCCATGAGAGCCATGCCTGGTACTGCATCAGGGCATTTATTATTATTATTATTATTATTATTATTATTATTATTATTATTATTATTATTATTATTATTATTATTATTATTATTATTATTATTATTGAGTGAGAGAGCAGTTCATGCCATCAAAGTGACACTGGGGTAAAATATACGAAGCCCAATATACCCATCATGACTACCCGTCTGATAAGGGTACACTAGGCACATGCATCACAACCATATGTGCGCGACATGGTGATCTCATATCAAGATAAACAGCACATGACCTTGCAGGTGGGGCCCAGTTAGAATTTTCTTCAGGTCGAGTAACCCATCCCACTCGAAAGGTCCCTGAATAAGGGTTGTTTAAGGGTGTTGAGCGAAACACCCATGTTTCCAGAGGTGAATTATTCAAACCCCAAAGAATCCCTCTCAACACATGGCTATGATGCTCCCCCACTACTACTACTACTATTATTATTATTATTATTATTATTATTATTATTATTATTATTATTCAGTAGTTCTATTTTATAGCGTGCTTTCACTTCACTACCGAGCGCAGCTCTGTGTGCTTGAGTATGTGCTGTGATTTGTTGTGATGCTCTGATGGTTATTGTATGGAAAGTGTTCTGCGTAGGATGTGTGCAGTGCCTAGTAGTGCAATTCTGTATGTTATATGTGTTTGTAAGTCCTGGTGTTTTTGTTATGTATTTGTCTGAATATTTTTTTATCATGCCTAATGCACCACTATGATAGGAATTGTTTCTGTTTTCAGATTCCACATTCTAGTTACCTCTATTTCCAGGTCTTTGTATTTTGAGAGTTTCTCCATTTTTTTAGAGACACGTTGTCATCTGCCGGTATTGATACATCAATTAGAAAGCATTTTTTTCCTTCATGATCTCTGACAACTATATCTGGTCTGTTGGACTTAATTTCTCTATCTGTGTGTATCGGCATATCCCAGAGTATGGTTGCTTTGTCGTTTTCTGTGACCTTTTCTGGTGTGTGCCTATACCATCTTTTTTCTGTTGTTATTCCATAATGTTGGCATAGCTTCCAATGTATGTAGGTTCCAACTCTGTCATGTCTGTGAATATATTCCTTCTTAGCCAGGACTGGGCAGCTAGAGATAATATGATTTATTGTTTCTGTCCATCTCCACATATTCTGCAGTTACTTGTAATATTTTTTCATTACATGTTTTTGGTAATTTCTGGTGGGGAGGCTTTGGTCTTGTGCTGCAATTAAAAATCCCTCTGTTTCTGCTTTGAGTCCTGAGCTTCTCAACCATTGCTGGGATTTTTATTATTATTATTATTATTATTATTATTATTATTATTATTATTATTATTATTATTATTATTATTATTATTAAGGCGGCGTGCTGGCAGAATCATTAGAGCGCTTGCGAAATGCTTAGTGTTATTTCATGCCGTGTGCCTTATATTCTATTATTCTTTTTTTTTGTTTTAGTCATTTGTCTGCGGCCATGCTGGAGCACAGCCTTTTAGTCGAACAAATCGATCCCATGACTTATTCTTTTTAAGCCTAGTGCTTATTCTTCTGCCGAGCTGCTAGGTTACGGAGACGTAAACACACCAGCATCGGTTGTCAAGCTATAGTGGGGGACGGGACAAACACAGACACACAAACATATACAACATACATACATACATACATACATACATACATACATACATACATACATACATACATGTATACATACTTATACACACACACACACACGACGGGCTTCTTTCAGTTACCATCTACCAAATCCACTCGCAAGACTTTTGTCGGCTCGAGGCTATAGTAGAAGACACTTGCCCAAGGTGCCACACAGTGGGACTGAACCCGGAACATGTAGTTGGTAAGCAAGCTACTTACCACACAGCCACTCCTACGCCTGAACATATATAAAAAGCAAAAACAGACATAAAGCAAATGGTGTCACGAAGTGGTGGAAACCGCCACATGAGGAAGGCCAGGGCACCCATAAAACCAACATCTTTCTTTCCAGCTACTTGCCGTCCCCTAACTGCACACTTCAGAGGGAATTGAACTATTAGCTTTCTTATACATCTTATACGTCTGTACCCATCTTTTAGCAAATTTTCTTGAGAGCAGCGCCTCCCCTCTCTCTCTCTAGCTTTACGTTCTACTTTAAGTGGCACTTTGAAGAAGTTGACGAGGGTTTCATCGAGGATAGAGATCCGACTACAGCTATAACAGTCGCGACTGCTACACAACAATTTTTTATCATAGCCACCATAGACAGTGTGATGGCTATGGTACTGAACCCGGAACCATGTAGTTGGGAAGCAAGCTTCTTACCTAAGAGCCACACCTGCGCCTTTTCAGAAAAGACTATTACTACCAGTATTGTAATTTATGAAGGTGATGTTGAAGAGAGAAACATAGAGGCTGGGGATATGTGCTGCTCTCGAGTAAAGTTGCTGAAAGTGAGATGAGAGTGTCAAGAAACAGACTGGTGAACGAGCCTGCTCTGAAAATGAACCTGCATATCATGGGAATAATTTTGAGAAGTGCAATTCGATTTATATCTAGTTTCCTGACAGGACCCTAGGTCTTTCAATATCTTAATATATTCTTGCAGAATACAGGATTGCACTTTTCAGCAGATCTTCAATGCCTTGTTTCAATTCCAATCTATCAGTCAGTCGTCTGGTGTCGCGCCAAGCGCAGCTAAAACCACAGGAACAATTGTTACCCTTGTTTCCCACAGTCTTTTTACATTCCTTGCCAGATCATGAGATATACATGTGCAGACCGTTTGTGACTATGTTAATGAACAGTTGTTTATATATATATATATATATATATATATATATAAATATATATATGTGTGTGTGTGTGTGTGTGTGTATGTGTGTGTGTGTGTGTGTGTGTGTGTCTGTGTATGTGTGTGTCTGTGTATGTGTGTGTGTGGAGGCGCGTGGCTTAGTGGTTAGGGTGTCAGTATCATGATCGTAAGATTGTGGTTTCGATTCCTGAACCGGGCGACGCATTGTTTTCTTGAGCAAAACACCTCTTTCCACGTTGCTCCAGTCCACTCAGCTGGCAAAAATGAGTAACTCTGCAATGGACTGGTGTCCCGTCCAGCTGGGGAACACATACGCCATAGAAACCGAGAAACCGGGCCCATGAGCCTGGCTAGGCTTTAAAGGGGCGCAAGAAGATATATATATATATATATATATATATATATATATATATGAAAGAAGGTTTGAAAATGCAATTTTAAAAACGTCTATTTACTTTGAAGACGTGTCCCTACATTAAATATAAATTTAATAGTGTTCACTTCCGGACTCTCTCACTCTGTGAGAGCCTCAGTTAAAATGGCACGTGTCTCGAATGGGCTGCAGTATTTCTATTTTGGATGTATTTGGGGTACTTAATTGTGCCCATGACTTAGTTTTTGCTTCTTCCATGGGTATAAGTAAATATCTCATTTATTTCTTTGCCACATTTATTACTGACGAAGGGAGGGTTCTTATGAACTAACCCTGAAATCGGTTCGACATGGTAATAATGGAACTTTTTAGAAATTTCTGTCGACCTTTTTCGAGTAGCGTGCGTATTGTGAAAAATTATATGTTTATGGGCAATATGTCCAACTTCGGCATATTTGGCATAAGAAATTTTTTCGTTTGCCCTTATTTATAAGTTGTATATATATATATATATATATATATATATATATATGTGTGTGTGTGTGTGTGTGTATGTATGTATGTATGTATGTATGTATGTATGTATGTATGTATGTATGTATGTATAGTTGAAATTTATAGAAAATCAAAGGACGACGACAGGTGTATGAACAACAAACAGATGTATTAGTTTGAAAGTCTTTTACGTTTCGAACCCACGCTCTTCAACTGAAAGGAATAAGAGAAATAGTGAGAGAATGAAAAGACATGTGGATTTAACGATCAAACATGGCGACTGATTGGGATAAATGGTTTGACAGGTGAGGTTGAAAGAAGGGGAGATAATAAAGTATTAGTGATCCCAAAATGAAGGTGCGCGTGCGTGTGTGTATGCGAGAATGTGTAAGTATGTGTGTGTGTGTGTGTGTGTGGATAGGGCCTAGTGAGTTTGACATGTTTTTATGTGTGCGTGTGTGTGTGTCTGTATCTGTAATATGTGGGTGTGGGTGCTGGGAAATGGTCAGTGCTAGTGTGTGCAGAGTGATGTGGGGTGGTGTGATTTGGTGTGGTAGTGTGGTGGTGTGGGGATGTGGGGGTAGCGGTGGGGTGTGGGGTTGTGGTGAGGTGGAGGGAGTATGAATGAAGAGAGGTGGGTAGGAGTAAAGAGAGGAAGTAGGTATCAGTTGAAGAGATAAGAGGAGTGGAGTCAGAATAAAAGAGGAGGGGAGTTGAGCCCATATGGTGCAAAGGAGCGAAGAAAAAAGATTAATTTCTGTTCACGGCGAAGGCGGGAGTCCGGATGGCCCCTGTGCAAAGATAATCTGAACACATATACGTATTGTGGTGAATGACCGGTAGAGCGGAAATGGCGCGAGACCGGGGTGTCATTGCCGAGTCTGATGTCTCGGAGGTGCTTCGGGAACCGGTTAGGCAAGCGGTGTCGCGTTTGACCGATGTACAGAGAAGGGCAGAAAGAGCAGGAGATGCAGTAAATTACGTTGCTAGAAGTGCAGGTAAAGGATTCAGTGATATGATAGGGACGATGATGTATGCCTATTAGGGTGGTAGTGTTGGAGAGGTAGGGGCAAGTGCGCCAGCGTGGGCAGGAGCAGATGAACGAGCCAGGCTGGGAGGTGGGATTAGGGAAGAAACTGTGGACCAGGAGGCCACGTAGGTTGTGTGCTCGTTTGAAGGAGGGAAGGGGTAAGTTGGGAAAGATGTGCGAGGTGGAGGGGTCGGATTAGAATCGCTGGAAGGCTCGGAGAATGGTGTGTTGAAAAGGCTGGGTGTAGGGCTGATAGGTGAGGGGAAACGGGAGACGGGAAACGATGGGGCGTGGGCGGGGAGAGAGAGCAAGGACACGTCCATGGAAGTGCTCTGGCAAGGGCTCCTTGGATAGTGGTGAGGGGATATCCACGAAGAATGAAGTGGCGAGCCATGAGCTGAGACTGAGTCTCAAATTCATGGTTGTCACTGCAGAGCCTGCGCAGACGGAGGCATTAGGAGTAGGAGATGACGAGCTTGGTGTGGGTAGTGCGGGAGTAGACATACATATTTATATGTGTATATATATATATATATATTGTGTGAAAAAAAAAAAATTTCTTTATTGCCCACAAGGGGCTAAACATAGAGGGCACAAACAAGGACAGACAAAGGGATTAAGTCGATTATATCGACCCAGTGCGAAACTGGTACTTTATTTATTGACCCCGAGAGGATGAAAGGCAAAGTCGACCCCGGCGGAATTTGAACTCAGAACGTAACGACAGACGAAATACCGCTAAGCATTTCGTCCGGCGCGCTAACGTTTCTGCCAGCTCGCCGCCTGAAAAAATATATATATAGACACGCGCATACACACATACACATACATGTATACATACGCACAAACACGCACACAACTCACACACACAAGCACACACACATACACACAGACACACACATACTGACATGTAACCAAGAGTACATATACGCGTACATATGTTGCCAGTGGTTTAAAATCACCCAACTGAAAGAGTAATATGTCGAGCGTTTATAATTTCCATGTAAACAAATGTGTAGGAAGTCATATACCTCTTATTATAAACAAATCTCTGTATATGCGTATGTATACATCTATGTACACATATATGTGCGTACATTCATCTCCATTTGTGTTTACGTAAATGTGTGTATGAATATGTCTGTGCACGTTATTGACGTTTTGTGTTTCTAATGAGGTACTTAATATAATATATTAGAAGCTGATGCTTCTTATATGGTGATTATAAGATTTTCGTTATCGATGGTTCATACGATTAAGTTGAAGATGTGCGTGACAACATATAAATATATTTCGTAAACTTATCGAAATATGATTAATCACCGACATTTGACTACTTGCAGAAAACCTTTTAGACAACGTGTAACATTTTAAAAAATTCAATTAGCATAACCTAAACGCGTGATATGATATATTCGTCTATTCACATGCAAAAACATGTGATATTTCCAAGTTTCAGTAATGTGTGTGAAACAAACAAACATACGCAAGGGTGGTAGCTATTGTTAATAACGTTTTAGCGTTGCTGGATACTTGAATGTATTTTTTTTTACTTCATTCTTTCAGGGTATATTAAAGCCATTATGTGGAAAATATACTGTTTTAAGTAAGATGATAAGTGGAAATTTTTCCTTAAACATCGATGGAAGTATTTTAAAGAACTTGCCAATTCTGCTACCAAAAATCTTTAAAAACTCGTTATGCAATACTGATCCTCTTTCGCGGCACAAAGAACACAATTTCTGGAGTCATTAATAAATAAAAACGTATGTTTTGTGATGGATCAATCGATTTTGTAATTGTTAATATTATCATACTTCTCTGACACACACAGACTACACTCCCTGGAACCGTTAATATAGAAGAACGAGAATTATATTACAAACAAATAAATTTTATAATTGTTAATATTAGAGGCACAGGCGTGGTTGTGTGATCAGAAGCTTGCTTCCCATTCACATGGTTCCAGGTTCAGTTCCTCTGGGTGGCACCTTGGGCAAGTGTCTTCTACTATAACCTAGGAATAATAAGAGATCGTACACAAATATGAAAACGACATGTATACAGCAAGGTTATGCTTGTTCATTGGTAAGATACCGAACAATCAATGTATTGGGCTGGTCGGTGGTTCATCAGCTACCGTACAACCTGATCCCTCATCCATCGTATAACAACGGGAGGTCGATTTGATGACACTACGATTACGATTTGATGACACTAAGGGAAAATGGCTGAGAAGTAAGCACAACAGTGGATACCAGGATATTTTTTCGAAGATGATTCGAAAATTAGGCTCAAAGATGGTGCAAAGGCATTGCTTATGATGGTGACTTTGCTGAGCAATACCTTTGCATTAAGTTGGTGCATAATTATTGCGGCTTTTTTTCAACAAATTTTATTCAACAAAATCAATAACATGTAACAAAAACATCTTTAAAAGATTATTCCGGAGCATATTCACCATCTACTTCAATTATTGCTTCCCATTTGCTTGGCAGACGGTCAAACCTTCATTTAAAGATGAATCGTCAGTAGAGTATGTCAGAAATATAATTTGCTGAACCGAACGGCAAAATCCATACGAAGCCGAACAAAGACGAATGGTACAGCCGATTATATTCGCAGTTACGTTCAAATGCCCTCATTCTGGGGTAGTATTTACATCCGGGGATTTAACGCGCCAGAATGAGGGCATTTGAACGTAACTGCGAATATAATCGGCTGTACCGTTCGGTTCAGCAAATTATATTTCTGATATACTCTACTGACGATTCGAAAATTCTTATGGAAGTAAAACTACATAATCTATTAACGATGAAACAATTGTATAGAGTTAACCTATTTTTTCGTTATTTTTCATTTGTCCTGCTCGCTTACATTCTTGGCGTGTTGAATTAATTCTTGAGAACAATTCTTTAGTGGCGGATTCCTTTGCGGATCTATATCTAGCGTTAGAGTGACTACATGGTGGACTCTCTCTTATTATTTGTTATATATATATATATATAATATATATATATATATATATATATATAACAGGAAGGTTTACGAAAATAAACAAAAGACGAAGGCAGGTGGAGTACAACAAACAAATGGTATAAGTATGGCGCTCAGGAATAGAAATAGAACAAGTCTTTTACGTTTCAAGCCTACGCTCTTCGACAGAAAGATACACAGAAAAGAAACAAGGAGAGAAACAAGGAGAGAAAAACATGCGTATAGGAGCTAACGGTCTATCATGGTATATATATATATATCCAAAACAAACGGAAAAAGAACGTAACGGACGACAATGAAAGCATACGGACAGCTGGACGATACAAAGACGGACAGGAAAACCAGGACGCAACATTCGTGGCTTTCTATTCATCAGTCAAGCTTCCAATCATCACTACAGTTTCGGCCTGTTACACCAGAGACTGTTCAAAATTGGTTGGTCACAAAACTCTAAGCTGAGGGCATCAAATTCTTGGAAGAAGCATGCGAATATGTGCGACAACATGAAAAACGGAGAAAATGTTACACGATTACAAATACAAGCAAGAAACAATATATATATATATATATATATTATATATTTGTATGTGTGTATGTGTATGTATAAATATCTATATCTGCGTCTATGCATGTATATACATCATACATATATATATATATATATATAGATATATATATATATATATAATATATATATATATCAGAGTATCCATAAATTACTTTAATAATTTGAAAAATTCACAAAAAGAAATGAAAAAGGAAATATTCATCAGAGTTTATTGGAAAACAGGCACCACCACCATCACTACCATCACCACCACCCACCACCCACCACCACCACCACCACCACCACCACCACCACCACCCACCACCACCACCACCACTGGCACAAGCACCAGCAGCAGCAGTACCACCATCACCATCAATAACACCCACCTCCCCCCACCGCCACGCCACTTCTTTCTGTTAATCGACAGATGTTTCAGATTTACCATTCCAATGCAAGTTGGCCGTTGTGACATCTGTGCCAGTCGCCAATTAAACAACGCAATAACGGAAACTGTTGCCACGCCTAAATCAAGAAATGGTAAGTTGATCACTTCTCACGCGTAAAGTTCTTTAGACTTCTTTCTTCTTTTGATTGATTGACTCCTATTGTTGTAGTTGTTACTGTTGCTGGTGTTAATAAAACTGTTTTTGTCACTGTTGTACATTTTCTTTACATTTCTGCTTATGATTGATTTGCTTTAAAGCAGTGGTTTCTATCTTTTTCTCTGCCTCAAATCCCTGGGAAATGTATTTTTAATTTTCGCACCCACTGCAAAACTAATATCACCAGCATCGGTTTTGTCAGTACCCTAACCCTAACCCAATAATTTTTACCACTTTGCTTCTTCTCTCCCTCTTCTAATGTTCCTTTCCCCTTTCCTTTCTCACTTTCTTTCTCTATCTCTATTAGCTAATTCAGTTTTTCGCTTTCTCATTCGCTCTCTCCATCCCTCTCTCCTCACACACTGTGATTCGGATCGAATCTCTCCTTCTGATCCTTTTATCCCAGTACCTATAATACTTCTACACTAGACATGCCATCTAAACAAACGTATTAAATTCGGAATCGCATATTTTTTCTTTTTCTTTTACTTCTCTCTATGCTTTTTCTTCACTTTGATAAAACTTATTACCCGAATAGTTAAACTTTTTCCTATTTCTACCATTGGCGAACAGTTCTTCAATGATTGAAATATAGTTGCATTGTCTATTCTTGGTTATGGCTTGTAACCGGTCAGAAACTTACAATTGGTTTCACGCCAACTATTGCACTTGGGAATATAGGGGGAGTTACTAGACCTGTTGGCCGGAAGTACATAGTCTCTTTACTAACTAAAATGAAAATATATTCTTGGTTAGTTTGGTGGTGAGGAAAACCTGAAACGAAAGAAACCCATTCTGAGAGGGCAAGACACACACACACACGCACACACACAGACACACACGCACGCACACACACACACGTGCGCACACACACACACACGCACGCGCACACACACACACACACACGCACAGACACACACGCGCACACATACACACACACGCACGCACACACACACACACGCACGCACACACACACACACACACATGCACAATGCACATATATTGCGCACGCGTACACGCACACACACATATACAGATCAGGAAGCATATGGTTTATCAGTACGTGGGTACATAGTCGGTCTCATAAACACTCGCAAATCTTCATCAGTCGATACCAAGTGAAAGCCAATTCGAACTGAACTAAGTATATTATATATATCGTTGCAATTATGTAAAAATATCATAAGTCCAAAACGTTGCTTTTTCAGAAAACGAAAACCATACTTTCACCATTCTATAGCAAAACCGTTGTACTACACTTTGACAATTTTTGATACCTTGGCATCTAAAGCAGCTGCAGATATGATTAGTTTCACCAAAAGAACAAGCAAAAGTGAATATTGAAAAAAAAAACAAAAAAAAAAAAACGCATTTGGCCAAATTTGGAAATACGACAGTTTAACATAGTAACAACAATATATACTCAGGCAGTGAAAAGCGTGGGATAAGATGTGCAAATATAGGGTTCACATTTTAGCGCAAGATCAGTAATTTCAGTGTGAGAGAGAGTAAGTTAATCACATCAACTGGGACTTGTTTTATTGACCCCGAAAGGAGGAAGGACAACGTTGATTCCGGTGGCATATGAAATCAGAACGTAAAAAAGGACGAAATAGCGCTAAGCACTTATTCCCAGCGCGCTAACAATTCTGTTAGCTCTCTGCCTTAAGAAGCATAAATGCTGAATTGAAATTTTTCTATAAATTTTGCATTTATCTTGTTTGGGCGTAAGATACGCTACAGCAAATTGAAGAAACAAATTCAAATTAAATACAAACTTTGAGCTGTATGTTATTAAATTCACTCAAAAATACTACTTAGATGTATTCTCAGAGAAATATTCTATCAAAGAAAGTAAGTTTGAAGCTTAGAGTAATCTAAATTGATATGAAATTAATCAAACTACAGCATTAAAAAAAATCCTCGTGGCATATATCTTAAACTAAAAATATATTGTACATGGACTGCCGATACGTGTATATCAGGTAAATAGATATATAGATGCATATCTGTACCCGAACGAGAATAAACAAAGTTTTTTATGGAAGTTTTAACTCACTTTTTACAAATAGAGTTACTCCTCCTTCTCGTTTTTTCTCGTGTTTTCTCATAGAATGTCCTGGTTTTTAAATAAGACCAGCTATGGGAATTTGAACCTGAAGGATTGCTTGGAGACAAAAGATACGGTCTATAAATCTGACGAATTATTGTGTTTCCACAGTATGAAACTATTAATAGCTCGTGTTTAAATACACAGTATATTAAATATTTATCTCTCACTGGATGGAATACTTTTTTGTTGATCCTACCTATATTAAGGTAACAGTAACCCCCCACACACAAATATTAGCTACTACATATACAGAACTACATATATATATCATTACCACAACTACATCGCTATATACGCTACTACATATATACCAATAAAACACGCCATTACACATACAATATACTCACACATAGGCGCATGCACACATACATAGACACACACACACACACAATTATGCACATACCAACAAGCCACTGGCAACACATATACATACAGCTACGAACCGACGAAGAAGCCTCTCTTTTGTTTCTCGACCCGCTAGAAACAGCAGTAAAATATCCGACAAATCACAACAGTAAAAAAATGCCAAGATACATAGGGTAATGCGTGGCTATGTAGTAAGAAGTTTGCATCCCAACCACATAGTTTCGGGTTCAATCCCTCTTGGACACGTCTCTTCTACTAACCACACACCAAACAAAGCCAAGTCAGCGAATTTGGTCAGCGGGAACACACATTTCTGTATCCCTACTGCGCATATAACACTTAATTGTGCTATAATATATACACATTCGTACACCATTAGAAATATACACCTATAAGTCTTACTATACACATCATTATATATTTTACTATACATATGTATATATATATATATATATATATAAGGGTAAAGACCCCCTTCGGTCATGAATGACCATGGGATTGCACCTAGAAAGTTACCCTCCTAGACACAAGTCCGGGCAAGGTTGTTTATGGAAGACCAGCACTCGCCCATGCGTACCAGCCTCCATTCTCCACGCCACCAGTGTTATCCAAGGGAAAAACAAAGGTCAATACAGCTTG